>NW_027132434.1:3867500-4126942 GCF_026122565.2 Emydura macquarii macquarii
TTTAAAAAGTGGACTGAAGTTCAGAAAGCTCAGAGGGCAGCAGCAGAAGTGACAAATGTTTGGAAAATAAGAACTGTGATATAAAATTAAGAAACTGGGCAAGGTTCAGTCAGAGAAAAGATGACTAGAGGAGAAATGCTAATAATGAGGACAGAAAAAAATAGCAATGGGTTTAAGTCACAGCAGGGAAATTTTAAGTTAAATATTAACAAAAATATAACAACTATAAGCAATAGAAAAAACTGCCAAAGAAAATTAAAAAAGCCCTTATAATAAGATCAGTTGCTTAAAAATATTTTTAAAAATATACTGGAAGGATCATTCAGATATGCTGTGCTCTCTACAGTTAAGCATTTACTGAATATTTTCAACAGTAAATTTATACAAAACCATTTTCTTACCTGAAGATCTCTTTGATCTTTCTTATTCTCCAGACTTGGGTTTTTCATAATAAACTCATTTAGAACACTAAAAGAAAATATATTAAATGAATATTGATGATAATCTTAACATAAAATACTGCATTTTATTTTAGAATAGGCAAAAATTCCATGACAAATTCACACGCACAGCACACATTTATTGAAATTTCAGCTGCTTCCCTTTAGTTTGCTAAAATTCCAAAAGACATTTCCAAACGTCTGAAATTTATTTTGATTGTAACAGACAATTTGTATACTTAATAGTTTTCAAGTAGATGTAACAATGATATACATCCAAAATATCTTCATGGAGATGTTTTTGGACAAATTAATTAGAGACTATTTGGTTTAATACTTCACTGCAGTATTACTATAATTTACAGAGATTGTTGCTTAACGCTTAAGACAAATGACCATATTCAGCATTTTATTTCTGAATGTCAGCAAACTGTTTCTTTGCTGTTAATTAATCCTATTTTACATGAGAGAAAAATATAATATACAAATAAATAGTCATAAGAGTGACTTAATGAGTAAATTTAGAAGTTTAAAACTACTATTTAGAGGATCCTGGTAGCTCAGGGGATTAATATGAAATACGGAGCTTGACATTTCTAGGTCTCTAATTTAAATTTGAGCAGGGTTGAAAATGACAAAAAGTTATTTTAGTCTAATGGCTGTCTGTTGGCCTATGGGAAAACGTGTTGAGAGACCTCACAAACTAGCATCATAAGTATTCATGATTAACACACAGTTGGCAGTGTCATTAGAGAAGCTGAGAAGTAGATGAAGACGAAGATAGTAGCACACTCATATCACAAGTGGTTCTTCCAGAATAAGGTTGGAACAATACAAAAATCAATATTTGTATATGATCAACATTCTTCCAAGTAAGATATTGCATTCAACATAAATCTTTGTCAAGAAGGTCTCTAGGAAATAGGGATTTTTCTTCATTCAAAACTCTAAGTAATTAAATCAAGATTTAAAACACTCGCCCTTTATATAATTTTACATTTAAGGAATCATACAATTTCTAGCAAAATTAAGTATAATTGCTCACCCAAGTATGAGAAACTGCCCTGGTGCTGGAAGACTGAGTTGTACAGAGTCCTTCAGAAGAAGCAGTAGTGTTGCCCAGCTGTCTACTAAGCTGGACACTGGAATTCTGCAAGATGATGACAGAATCAAAGTGACAAAATCATGTCAAGTGTCAAAAATACCCCATCTCCCACCCTATCCTATTTCCCATCTCTCCTGTCTGACAGCACCAAGTTTAGTGCCAACTAAAAGCACTGTTCATGCAGGCGATCAAAATTTAGATGCTATCTCTCCCATTTGGTTCATAGACCAATAGGAAGTGGAGATGTTGTGGAGGTAATGTGCCAGGCTCTGGAGGTAGGGGGAAGAACACTGTATTCAAAAGATGCCCTCTCTGGCCAATGAGTGGATTATTGCTGATGGGATCTGGAGGGATCTGAGTCCAGACTTCCTCAGCTGCAGAGAGGTTTGCTGTTGGTCTTTCCAGTTAGGGGAAAGAATGAAAGATAGAAGGGGAATTGAGGAACCCAGAAGATCCCCTTTTCATCTATAAATTAACGTAACACAAAACCAGCTAGAGCCACAAAGGGATTTAGGTGCATAACTACCACTTTAGGTACCTACCTGCACAATTTGGATTCTCAAAACCCCCATTCAGCTGACCCCTAACCTTGTAAGTGCCTAAATTCCACCTAAGTTTCTGCTGGTGGGCATGCATAAAAACTGCCTCATTCCTGATACCCAACTCACACCTAACCCCAGTGAGATCCACAAACTAGGCATTTTACTGCCTATCTCACCTGAGGGGCCTGATCTGGTAGGTATTCTCAGAGCATGGCTACCATACAAAACAAGAGATGGCGGTGGCGTGCTTCTGGCCCAGTGGTTAGAGCACTCACCCAGGATGTGGGAGACCTGGGATCCAATCCCCATTGCACCTGAACCCAGATCTCCCTACCTCCATGGGGAGTGCTTTAACCATCAGGCTATATAGTAATCTCATGCTTTCTCTAGCTCAATGAATATTTATTTATACAAAGTGGAACAGATCCAACAGGAGAGACTGAGAGAATACATTATAGCTCAGTGATTAGGGCACTCATCGGGGAGGTGAGAGACCTAGGTTCAAGTCCTTACTACACAACAGGCAGAGAGGGAATTTGAACCCAGGTCCCCATTTCCTGGGTGAGTGCTCTAACCACTAAGCTATGGAATATAAGGGGGGCAAAATCAGGTCCTGCGCCGCCTCAAATGTATCCAGCGTGGAGGGGAGATCCGGCTCTTCCACCTCACTCTCCTTCACCAGGGAACCTGCGCTCATCGGGCTTGTAGGCGCTCGCTGCAGCGCTGCCACCACCGGTCCCGGGGACTCTTGCGCGGAAGACGCCTGTGGGTGCAATGTGCCAGCATCCTCGTCCATGGGGCACACTGTAGGCGAGCACTCCCTGGCCACCCTATGCTTCTTATGGGGCACTGGCGAATGGGATTGGTGCCGAAAAGTCCTTGCCACCAGTGAGTGTCAGTGCTGAGGTTTCCTCTGCACCAAGGACTTTTTTGGCACCGGGCCTCTTACTGATGCCAGGGCACTGCACACTGACGCACACTGGTGCTGGGTTCAGGGGTTGTGGCCAAAGAGCTGCCTCCATGAGGATCTGCTTTAGGAACGCAGTCCTCTCCTTACAGGTCCTCGGGCAAAAACCTTTACAGATCTTGCAACGATATGTTTGGTGCGACTCTCCCAAACACTTCAAGCAAGAGTCGTGTGGTCATGTTTCGGCATAGATTTGTGGGCAGGATCCACAGAGTGTGAAGCCTGGTGCCCGAGGCATACCCCGGGGCCTCAGGTAGGAGAGTCCCAGAAACAGGGAGACCCCTTACTGTTACTTAACACTTATCTATAGCTATATAACTACAACAACAAACTAACTCTAACTTTCTAACTATTTATAGGAACCGCTACAGACAACAGGGAAAGCTTGCAGAAGCAAGATGACCAAAGCTCCAATGACCATCACGGGCAGTAAGAAGGAACTGGAGAGGCTGTGGGTTGGTTGGCCCCTATATACAGCGCCATGGAGGCGCCACTCCAGGGGGCGCCTGCACTGACCCAATGGGTACCGCAAGAGGAAAAACCTTTTGACCACTGTGCACATGGCATGCGCACACCTGCTTGGAATCGACATGAGCAAGCACTCGAAGAAGAAGTTAGACTCAGCATTGCAGTGCCTAAGTCCGGTTGTGGATATAGCTTATAGATTACACATGGAAAGAACTGTTTTCTTCTCATGTAACCTTTTGGTCTGTTGTGGTAAATCAGAGGAAGGCAGCTTTCTGTAGAGGATTCAAATGTTCAGATTCCCTTTTATGGTTATCTACTGATTGATGATACAGAAAGAAAGCAATAAAGGATCTATAGCCTCATTATCTTACCTTTGAATATAAGCATAGAAAAACTGCAACATGCAGACTTCCAATGACAGATGCTTCTAGAAAGACAAGAAATCAGTGTCACCAGAAATAAATTGACTTTTGTCTTTTTGTTTACCTCACACAAATGGTGGATGTTGAACCAACTACCAGGAACAAAACAGTGGATAGCCTGAGGTCAAATTAAATTGCAATGCACTCACATGGGTGTCTAAGTGTCATGCCTGGGCAGCAAAAATCTTAGCCTTATAAAACCTAATGTTACCCTGAAACACCCTTCTCTATCCCCTCTACCTTAGCTGTATCATGGAACGCCACCGACAGGCTCCAGGGTGAGGGGCTAGAGATCATGTCTTGTTCTCCCTCAACTGGATATTCACCATGATACCAGACCTTTCAAAAGTAGGAACAAAGGAGAAAGGAAAGAGAATTCTGGGGGCATTACATACTTAAATATATATTAGCACCCATGAAAAAAGTATCACACCTGATTAATCCTCCTATCTAGTGGGTATCCAAAAGAGTGAATTTTAAATCAGTATATGTGCAATATATGTGCAGGTGACACAATTGACTTAACCTGAACTTGCCTATTTTCAAAATATGAAACACAAAGAATTATATGGGCTTCAGCCTTCAAATGCTGTCAATCTAGCACCTTTTACTAAATATATTTTTTAAATGAGAGAAATGGGTTTCTACATTGAATAGGATTAAGAAGATATTACCAGAAACAGATTAGAGGTAGAGGACAGTTGCTACCAACCTACAGCACATTGGTAGCATATTCCTTCAGGATAATTTAAGTACCTGTACCATTTATCTCTTCTGAAACAGCATTAACTGAACTACCAACAACACGGATTTTCCTACCTTGTCCTTGGCTATGGCTGGAGGCTGCTTTAAAACTTCTTTTACTGTTTGTATAACAGTCTCTGTTCTCATAACACTGATAGAGCGAACTAGCTCTACCAATAGAAGTTGTTCTTCACTGGCTGTAGGAATAACCTGGAAAACACCAAGATGTGCTATAGATTACTGTTACAGTTAATAGTTGGTGTTGTCTAGTGTAGAAGGAGTTGATGAGAATAGTTTTCCCAAGTAAAGTACAGCTTATTGACAATGCGTGAGTAAGGATAAGATTATGTCATGGAGGTCACAGATTCTGTGACTTCCAGAGACCTCTGTGACATTTTCCACTTCAGCCGAGGGCAGGACTGGAGCTCCTCAGCTCCCAGCGCCAGGTCCTCCAGGAGGTGGGCCTCACAGCTCTCAGCCTCTATGAGCAGCAGGGGGCCCGGGACCCCCGCACTCCAAGTGGCCCTAGGCTTCAGGGGTCTCCTGCAGTTCTGAGCCACTGCAGTTAGTGGGGGTCCCTGCAGCTCCCAGCTGCCAGCCCAGGAGCTCTGAGCCACCACAGTGCCCTCTGCAGCTCCCAGTTGCTGTGGGGCCTCCCCGAAGCTCTCAGCCTCTGTGCCCAGCAGGGGGACTCCTGCAGCTCCCAGCCACCATGGGTGGTGCAGGGAAGCTTGGGCTCATGATACAAGGTATTTTTAAAGTTGCTCTAACCCACATAGGGAGACCAGGATCAGAGACAGCATTTAGCCACTGAAAAGCTAAAAAGCAAACGGGGAGAACAACAGTGAAGATTTTACTTGTTCCAATCAGAAAAACAAAAGTGTGACAGTATCATAATGATTAGGCATGAATAGCAATATAGCTAGTTTTAGACTTAAAGCTTCTAATATGTTGTAATTAATGTTAGTTCAGAGTAAGTTTTAGTTAGAAATCCAAAATGGTTGTCTGATGATATCATCAGTCAGAGAGGGAAAAGAAACAAAATGGAGGTGTTAAGAAACTGACCAATAGCAGAAAGGTATGATGGAATTAAATAAAGGTCCCTCCTAATACCTATAGGGTGGGGTCAGTAGGTAAGGGGGAGAATCAGAAGGAGGACCAAGTTTGAAGTAAACAAACAAAGCTAATTAGCATATCAGATAGCTGATTGGTTGAAAATGATATCTTGGAGGAGGATCAAGAGGAGGTCCTAGTTTGAGGTAAACAAGGTACAACTAATTAGCATAGTGGTCAGTTGATTGGTCAAAAATGATCTCATCCCTGGGTAGGAAGAAGCTGTTGATTGACATTAAGAAAACAACCAATCAGAAAGGATCCAGAAAGATCAGAAAAATTGTAGGTAAGGCAGAGAACTGACAGGCTTGTTTCTGGGTGATGGTGACAAGAGGAGAGGACCTGAACAGGAGAAGATATCTAGGAGCAGCAGCACCAGCAAGAGTGACAGAGAAACAGCAGTTCTTGACAGATCAGAAGGACCCCAAATGATACAGAAGGATTAAAATCAAGAAGTATGATTTTTTTCCTTAAAAATAAGGAATGCATGCGTATGATTGTAAATAAAGCTGGATGCCCGCATTTGAATGATCTCTAACCCCACCCATTCTATGATTGCGTGTCCAGCACTCATAGAATGTTAGTTAGTTTATAAGTAGTATTGTTAAGTATATTATTGTAATGTCACTGTATAAATGAATAAAAGGGAATTCCTTATTACATTGTAATAAGTTTGATGTTACATTGTGTTAAGGATTTATACATATGTATGCAGGACTTCTTTATGTTATATATTGCAACATTATATGTTTATTATGCTGAGTTACAATTAAGTATTCATAACATTTTAGCATGTGCTAAGGAAATACCAGATTGTGTTGTGAAAACTGTACTTATTTTCTATGTAATGGTATACAGTACATAGTTTATAGTGTTTTATATTGTCTCGAGTAGCTTTTTTCATGTTTCACTGTACTGATTTTTCTATTTAAAATCCAATTATATTAGTATTAGTATTTAATAAAAAAAACCAACTTCATTTTAGAAGAATTTACTGTCTGAGCATCAATCCTTTGAGTGGAAGGCTGTATACGTGTCCTCAGAAGGATAAACCAAGACAGGCAGGTCTAGAGAGTTTTTCTATGATTTAAAATGGGAACTGTTACCTAGCAGCTCTGAGTTCTTGGGGAACCAGGGCGCAAAACCCCAACTCTCTCTCTCTGGCTCACCTGAATTATCCCCCTCTGCCCCAGCCCATGCTTGAAACAGAAACCAAAGGCTGCTTGAACCAGAAACCAAAGACATTCTCAATATGAAAAGGCAGGAGACACAACTGAAACCCTCCCATCAAGGGTGAGACAACTCCCCATGCCTCATGAGCATCTCCGTTAGCACATGAATGGAGAACAGAAGCCTCATCTACATCGAAGATGGAACACGCACTGAACTCTGGGATTGCTGAAGCAGGGGAAGCACTGCATGTTGGGAAATCTCTGCTCTCGATGTAAATGAACTCACACCTGTACACATCCAGCTCCGCAGTTATCAGACCATTCTAGTTATTGGTATGCAAAACACTGAAACCTGGTTGCATTGTGAGCCCTCTCTGAAGAAAAGACACCCTTCCAGGAATGATCAGCTCCTTTTGTCCAGACATTGTTTATCCATAAACAAACCTGGCATCTACAAATCCCCTATCACAGCTCAAACCTCTGTTTTGATGCTTGGATCCAAACTCTGCAGCAGTTCCATTGTAACCTGTCTTCTCTTCCTGACTAATCATGTTGGGGGCTCTGCCAGCTAAAAGCCCTCCAGACCCTGAACTGACAAGCCTGTTCCTGGGAATCTCTGAACTGCATGGAGTGGTGAGATCAACCCCCCCACCTTCTTCCCCCAACACAACTTGTCTCTCTCCCTCTCTCTCTCTCTTAGTCCAGGTATAACTTTCTACTTTTGTAATCAAACCTGGGATAGCTTTCTCCAATACCCCCAACTCTAATTGTGTAGTACTGTAAGTGTTTGATTGTTTTTCTCTCCTTGAATGGTATTACTATTAGTATCGTAAGTTTTATATACCTAGCAATAAAATAATGCCCCTCTGCCATGTACATTGGCCAAACTGGACTAACACTATGCACAAGGATAAATGGACACAAATCAGACATAAAAAATAATAACATCCATAAACCAGTGGGAGAACACTTTAATTTCCCAGGGAATTCTGTCTCTGACCTGAAAGTTGCTGTACTTCTCCAAAAAAACTCCAAAAAACAGACTTCCAAAAGAAACTGCTGAGTTAGAAATGATCTGCAAACTTGACACATTCAAACTGGGTTTAAACAGAGACTTGGAGTGGCTGTCTCACTACTGAAGGTAAATTACTTTGCTCACCCATTCTCACCTCCTACTCAATGGTCGTCATTAGGTCTTAAGTACCAGACTCCACCTCCCCCATTGTTCTCAATGCACCTGGATATCTATAAGATGCCTCTGTGTTACCTATTTTCTGTATTACTGCATCTGAAGAAGAGAGCTGAAGTCTCTCGAAAGCTTATGCCTGCAAATATTAAATTTGTTAGTCTTTAAAGTGCCACAGAACTCTCGTTGTTTTTGCTGTATACAGACTAACATGGTTACCCCTCTGGAAATAAAATAACTGTTATAATCAAGCTGGTTGCCACTTTCTCTCTCTATCTCTCCAAACTTTATTTTATTCCTTTGTGTCCTTGGTCCCTATCTTGCTCTGTAGTAACGCTTCTCTTACATAAGCCAAAGATCTCTGGAGTGCCCAAAAGTCCTATGGGTTTTGCTCACCATGGGGGTTACTGCTAGAACAATTGTGGTGTAAAGTGCTACTCTGCCTAATCTATGGGTCCAGGGGCAAATGAGGGTGCAGCTCAAGTGCTGTTTGACCCAGCCTGATTGAGTCCAAGAGGCAATTAAGGGGAGTAGCCAAAAGTGCTGTTTGGACCCAGCCTGCTCTATTCTGGTGCGTTGCAAAGGGGCATATAAGGGTAGCAACTGAGAATGTGGTGTCACCCAGCCTGCTGAGTTCAGGGACATATAAAGGGTCAGCTGACAGTGCTGATAGCCCAGTCTGTTCAGACACACTCAGTTAATCTAAAATGTGTGTGTGTGTATCTGTGGGGGGTTTATTTGAATCAGGTGCTGAAGGAACCCAGCCCTGAAAACCTTAGGTCCTGCAGGATAGCTCCATTGGGAGGGGGCTTGTAGCCCTATGAACACACAGGTAACACAAGCAGTACATTAGTAGAATCACACCCCTAGGATCCCACCTCTAGAATCACCCCCCCCTTCCAGGAAGGTAACCCTAATAAATGAGCATACCCCAAGGTGAAGGGCAAATCTGGTAACAGAACCCTTGGTAAACCCTTGTAAATCTCCTAGGGTGGACCACTTTAATTACCCGCTTATAGAAGTAAGGGTGGGGAGTGGTATTGTTAGTATACCCAAGCTAACTCAGGGCCTTGTGGGTTCCGAGTTTTAGGGTAACACTCAGAGCCACAGCAGGTGGCAGGGGATCCTGCAGCTCCTTGTCCCCTGTAGGCAGTGCAGGGAGCTCCGAGCCCCAAGCTGCTGCGGGTGGCAGGGGAATCCCACAGTTCCGAGTGACCTCAGGTGGCAGGGTGTGCCCAGGGCTCTGAGCCACCATAGGTGGTGTTGGGATCCTGCAGCTCCCTGCTGCCATGGGCAATGGGCGGCAGCTCAGAGCTCTAAGGGCCCCAGCCAGCGGGGGGACTCTGGGCGGTGAGGCGCACCCGGGGCTCAAGCTGCCATGGACTGTGTGGGACCCCGCAGCTCCCTGCTGCCATGGGTGGCTGAGGGAACCCGGAGTTCATCGCTGCCATGGGCAGCAGGGAGTGTCCGGAGCTCCTAGTCACTGCAGGGGGATCTCCGCAGCTCCCTGCCACCGTGGTTGGCAGGGGGAGCCCAGAGCTCAGCCGGTCCCTCAGATCCCAGGCGGCGGGGGTCCCCGGAGCTCTGAGCCTCCAGGGTAGCAGGTGCCAGACCCCACCCCCTCTACTCCTCTCCCGCAGCAGGGCTTAGGCTCTCCTTCCCCCATCAGTACCATTTTGTCATGGTTATTTTTAGTAAAAGTAAGGGACAGGTCATGGTTCCATGAATTTTTGTTTCCTGCCCATGACCTGTCCCTGACTTTTACTAAAAATAACTGTGACAATATCTTAACCTTATGGATGAGAGGCTAAGAATATGAAGAAAAAAAAACTTGTAGGAACGAGAGCTGAATGAAATGTTTGGACAAATGTTTCACCAAATATTCATTGACTGTCACTTTCATTTGAAGCCTCTATTTTAAATATTAGTCACTTACAATAATGTTTTTCTTTTAAAAAAAAAAATGCTATTCTATTGAAAAAAACAATAATTTTATTCTATTCTAAAATAAATGTGTGTGGTTATAGCATAAACATCAATGCACTTATGAAAAGGATTTACATAATGTTTTATATGACCCCAAAAATCTTAGCTTCATTTTTTTTAAAATAGGTTTTAAAGAAAAGTAGTGGAAATCCAGTAAGTCAGATTACAATGTATTCAAATAGCATGTCAACTAGCTACACACGCATACCTTTGTCCTAGAAGTGTTTTTGTTTTGTCTCCTTTCATTCCATACAAATGCAACAGCAGCCATGAAGTGAACACCATGATTCATTGAGATTGGCCCCAACAATTCAAGAATCTGCTGCCTCAAATTCTGAAACACAGAAACAGAATATGCACACATTGAAACAAGCTGTGACAGTCTGTATCCCTCTGTTCACCCCTTTTGCAAGACTGTTAAATTTTGTACAAAGTATATGGTGTAAGGTATCATGATTTGCTGATCATTATTGTCCTGGTAAAATATGTACGGCAACATTGTATGTAAAGATATAACATTCCACTGTGTGATATTACTGGGACATGTTCCAACACGTTCTGGAAGGCAGTCACAAGCAAGTTCCCTCAGAGACAAAAGGCTAGCCAATGCCTCAGCCAGGTGTCAATGAGATCAAATTTACCATCATCTGATCAAGTGCCCACTCTTCCACAAGACAGAGGTGTGGGCAAAAGATCTACATTTTGACAAAGAAGCAGCTTTAGGTTCCTGGCCACAGAGACTTTGTCTCCTGAACATCAGCTGGAGATGATTCTTGTGCAAGAGAAAGGGCTATAAGAGGAGAAGGCAGATGCCTGAATCATCTCTCCCTTGCTCTCTACCCACGGCATCATCAACACCTGAAGAACAAAGGAAGCAGTATTGGACTGAGGGGGAAATCCTGACTGAAAGGGGTTCAGTCAGTAAGAGTGCTGGATCAGGTGGTGAGAGAGAGACATCTTTGCTTTATATTCACTTAGCTTGTTAAACTGAGTGTTAGTTGCGTTTTACCTTTTATTTCCTTCTAACCAATTCTGACTTGTATCCCTCATTATTTGTAGTCATTTAAAATCTATCTTTCAGTAATTAATAAATTTGTTTAATTGTTTTATCTAAACTAGTGTGTTTGGACTGAAGTGTTTGGGAAACTCCATTTGGGATAACGAGATTTGTGCATATCATTTTCTATTAATAAATGACAGTCTTTATATAAGTTTGTATTGTCCGGGAGGGTGCTGGGCAGTAGAAGATGCACATTTCTGGGGAAAAGTTTGGGACTGGGAGGTTGCTGGTGTTGCCCTGCAGTCTAATTCATGCGTTGCTGACTATAGCATTCAGACAGTATAGCTGGGAATAATTTACATACTGGAGGCTATATGTGAGCAGGACCAGTAGTAGTTGCTCACTCTGAAGCAGCGTAAAAGGCACCTGAGGTTGGGGACACAGCTGTCCATCAGTCCAGAGCGTACCTTGGGCAATGTCACACAAGCATCCAAAAGTTATACTCTAGTGAACTGCCATACCACACTGGAAAATTTCTGAGAATGATCCATTTCCTAGTCTTAAATATTTGGGCAGCACTTCTCTCCTTGCAAATACCAGAGGCAAGCATATCCCTCGAGATGGAGTTCCAGAACTTAGCAATGCTCCTTCTGCACTCACTCAGATAACTACTTCCAAAGCTGTACTGAAGCATTAAACAGACTAAACATAAAGTTCTTTACAGTAACTCCTTATCCAACCATATTAACTCTATGCTTGGCTGTGAAGTGGCCATCGTAGTAGCACCCAAAGAATTTATCTTGAATGGGGTGAAGAAGAGGGACAGGTCATCCTAGATATTGTCCTGAACTGATTAGGTTCTAATCAAGATAAATCTTAACAGCTCTTCTCACATCCAGGATATGCCAAGTGCTCTTGAGTGTTGAAGCGTCAGGCAAAATAAAGAGAGAATCTGTGATGCATGGAAGAGTTAAACTTAAGTAACCAATTATTCTGGAGTATAAAGGATGATCTTGCCTTTATGAAATATGCAGTATGGATCATCCCTTCTATAAGCAGAGATTGATTTCAGAGAGTCTTTTTGCCAACATGACTACAACCAGGAAGCATGGCTTTATAGAAAGACAATACAGAGAATCAGATGCCATTGGTTTCAATGGATAGATTGTGAAAGACTGTAGCATGGTGTCCTTTTTTTTATACATACATCAAGAAAAATATTTGGCATATTAAGGTGAACAGCTATGTAGTACATAAAGTAACATGATAAACTATGTGGAAATCACACTAAAATCCTTGTATCATATTAGATAACCTGATTTTGTTCATAAAAACACAAAATTCCTTCAATAGCAGAAGACTTTGAACTGACTGCAATAAATGGGCTAAGCAGAACATTGAACATGTTATTGGAATACTTTGCAAAACTCTTCAAATACCATATTGTCCAGTTCCCCACACCCACAATCTACTCTTTCCAGTCACCAGCCCATGATCTGACATGACATCTCTCCGTACACAATGATGCCACTCCCAGGAGATGGATGGAGCATGGAACCTGTTCATAAGGATGTCAGATTAAGTGTTGATTTAAGTATATTGTGAATTCTGTAAAGATTTTAAACAAATATTTATAACCTTAGAGATATAAAGCAGTATTTTTAAATGGTTTATAATGAGAATACTTCTCCATCTCTACACTTCAGCTATTTTCCATGGGTGATGTTATGTCATCAGTATAGTACTAACTGGAGAGTCAGATTTTTGTCCAAATTAAATAATTCTAGACTGACTGCCCATTCCCCTCTTACCCTGGGGACAATTCAGGTATTGCAAAAGTTCAAAGAATTTTCTAAGAAACACTGTTTCTAAGGTCACTTTAATGGAATACAGTTAGAGTTAGTTTGACAAAGGTAATAATGCAGAACTTAAACATGTTACTCCTGATGTTCTGACCTTTGTTGATCCGAGATTAATAGTGGTAACGGATGCAGCTGCTGCAGCAGTTGTTTTCTCTGAAGAATCTGCCTGGTGCAGTATGCTCCATAGCAGAGTCACAGACGACATGATCATATGAAGGATAGATAGGATTCCACTGCGCGCTTCAAACAAGTGTTTCTGGTCTACGTTAACCAAAAGCTAGAAGGTGTTAAACAAAATAACAACCACCCAGCATTAAATATCTACATGCCAGCATTAGCAAAACAGTATAAATTAAGAAATAACAATGTACAACTATACATTTTACACTATGATTTTAGGATGAACATCATTTACACAGGCTTTTGTAAGATAGTCTACTCTGTTCTGAACAGCAGCAAGACAATGAAAATCAGTATTTAAAAAAAAAAAAAATCTTTTCAGTTACTCCAGAATGCGTCTATTAGTATAAATTTGTATTCTAAGTAGCAACAGGAAGTGTATTTCCTTAGCAGTGTATGCTTAAACACTCTTAAATAATAAAGTAGCACTTTTATTACCTATCGTGAGATGCATTGATCTCTTGAAATATATTAATCAAAAAGTGTGAGTTTTTGGGATGTATAGGTATTTGCCCTACGCAGTCTTATATTCTGGACATTTTGCATGTAGAGATTTTAGTTTGACCAAAACTAAGCAGTATATCTTCCATACTCAATAGTCTGTTTACTGCTTTACTCCCAAACATCGTTTAAGAAATTCAGTGTTACTCAAGGCAAAGATGACACTGGCATATTGGGAGGAGCTGTATGCTTGGAAGTTGTTAAAGCATAGTTTCCTTGCCTATCCCAATAGACATCTGCTGATGTAGCTAGTGCTAACACAAAATTGTGACACCCAATGGTATATCTGATTGTATGGATTTATCAGATCTGTTGTGGGATGTGCTTAATCCAGGACCACAGGGCTTGCAGTGACACCTTCCATCTGAACCTGCATGCAGATCCAGCCCAGCATGATCCTTCACAAGGCATGCAAAGCAAAGATTGAATTTATCCATGGGGTAACTTGGTGGTGGATTTATTAAAAATGCTATAGATTAGACTGGGGCCTGTTCTGAAGATCTGAGGGATTTTCATTATCATCTCTATGCCTTTAAATTCTTTGTAAATGCCTTTGCAAGTGATTAACATTACTTTAGAATTAGTGCTATGATGAATACCATAACAACATTAGCTACTTGCAAAGACAGCTAATAAGTATTTTGATGGTGACTACTGAAAAGGGTTGGGGAAAGAGACAGAAAATATATATTTACATAAAGTAAACAGTCAACAAGAAAATGTGGTCCATTAGGTTCGAGGCCAAATGCCCAACATAGAGACCCAGCACCAACTACAAAATATCACCAGGGACAAAAGACAAGCTGCTAATGTAAAAAGCTTCAACCTAGCAGAAAGAGGCACAAGAATGGACATTCTGACAGAAAGTTACGTTTCTAAGGAAGGTAGATCCAGGTAACAGAGTTAGCTAAGCAGGTGAACACAACACGCAACCATATTCAGGAAATATTAGGTGGAGCTCCAATGGAAAGTTCCACAGTTGAGTTTGGCTGCAGGAGCTAACACCTTAGAATTCTGAGGTGGAAGAATTCCCACCCTTGGTCTTGTGTAGGAGCATAGACTCCAAGAATAGGGCTTTGTGACAAGTGAACCTTTGGAGAATACATACGAGTGGAAAATTTGATGCTCTGTGTATTTAAAGAGGCATATAATATGAAGAATACATTCTCTTATAAGAATTCTCTAAATCCTAATTGTTATTACCCAAAATTTGTTCATTATGATTTTAAAATATTCAATATTTCCCCCCAAGCCCCTCAAACTTAAATTTAGAGCAAATGCAATACTGCAAGCATTCTGAATGTAGACCATACACTCTAATTGAACAAATATGGCATACGAAGCTTCTCAGATGCTTGACTACATTTACCTGATGATACTGTGTGGATGGATCAAGTAGGCAGTAATGAATTATTGTTGTGATGCCTTCTAATAGGGTAAGGATCATATCTGGTGGAGTAATTGATGCCATCCAAAGCGGCCTAAAATGCAACATTAAGTTTGTTGTGAATTTGCTCCATGCTGCTAACTAAACATTTAAATATATGATAAAATTTGCAAAAATAAAAAATGTATATACATGCCTGCTATTGGATAATCCTGTTTCATATTTGTACTGCTGAATTAAATTATCCAAATTCTTGCAAAGCTGGAGGGTCACAGAAACTACCACTCTTTGTAGAACTTTTCCCATATAAGGCAGAGTAGAAGTGATCAGGCCAATCCACTGGGGGTGCATTTTACAGGCACAGGATTGGTGTAAAGCTCTTATCACTGCACAGAGAAACATGCCTTGAGAGGTTATTGGTTGGGAGTGTAAATACTGAAGGGAAGTCATTGGCTGCTGTGGGTTGATGTGCTCCAAGTCAGTTATGACAAATTCAAAGCCTGTTTCGTTCTCCTCAGGCACGGTCATTACTCTATGCTCTAAGACAATTAGCCGCTGAAGCACTTTTAAGAGCTGTGACTGTAGAGTACTGCCACTGTCAAATTCTTCCTCAGAGAAGTTGATAAGGCTGTCTTCAGAGAAACCTTCTTCAATAACAACTATGTTTTTACCAGCTACCTTTTCACTGTGCCATTTCTGTGCACTAAAGATAGAAGATAGTAAACAGTGCAGGATCACTTTCTGAACTTTGCATTTGGATAACATGTCTGAAATAAAGCTAGGAAAGCCCTTTGCAGAACTTTCTATTACTTTTGCCAATTCAGCAAAGAGAAGTGTCAAAATTTCGATGCTCATCATCTGCATATTGCGGTTTCCTATTAGATCTTGTGGAGTTACCTTTACATGGGTTGGATAGTGGCTCCGCATGTAGTATAAACATAGAGAGATAAGAATTTCTATATACATAGAACTTCTAAAGTTATGATTAGAGTCCACTGGGATGTGACTATAGAAGTCTTTGCCCATAACAGATATTCGATGCCTGGCTAAAAGATTCTGAAGCAAGGATAACTGAGGAGTGTATACATTGTTGACACTGGTAGTAGAGATGGCATTTACAAAAGCAGAAGGATTTGTTTTCAAGATTGCTTTGATTGCAGAAAAAGCATATAATGTTCTTGAGGAGTCATATAACTGGAGATAAAGCAACACATGTTGATATAATGGATGAATGTTAAAACTGGGAGATTTTCGAATTCCTGGAGACCCCACATCACTCTCTATTTCAGAAATTTCTCCCTCGCCGCAGCTGTACCAATTCTCTAAATCGAGACCATCACTAAAGAAAATACTGGTTTGTTTAAGCTTTTCTGTTGGTGCTTTTTTCTTTTCTTCATCTTTCTTTCTGGCTATTTTCACTTTGGGCTTTGCTCCTGGTTGCTTACCAGCCTCTTTAACAATAGTTTCTTTTTCTGACATTTTTTCTGGCAGTTTTCCTTTGAAACTGAACTGAATGCTACCATGACTTCTTTGTCCAGATTTTGCATCTTTTGAACTGAAAGTAAGGTCAGAGAGGGCCTGAGGGCTTGCTGCAATACAAGGTGACGTTTTGTTTCTGGAGATTTCATCCGTTAGTCTTTCAAATCCAATCTCAGTTGAAGTAGATAATAATTGAGAACTGTCATTACCAAACAAACTGTTCTGGATGCTCTGAATATTTTGATCTTCAATTTTAGAAACTTCCTCAGAGTGATCTAAAGTACTGAATTTAGATGAAGCATCATCGGGATGCAGATCATGTTTAACTGATTCAGTCTCCTCTCCAAGACCACTTACCACCTTGCATATCAAGTCAATAACCACCTGTTGCACAATTTCATCAGGTGAGTCTTCTCTCAATGCCTGAGAACCATTCTTAGCACTCAGGTTTTCTGCCTCAACCTCATAACTCAGGTTGTCCCCAGCAGATGACTGTGAACAGCCAGAGTCAGAACTCTGGAGTATTTCTATCTGATGGTCAGGAAGGTCAAAATCAGACACAACCATTGGAATAGTCTCACTGCTAGTACTTAACAAGGAAAGTCTGTCACTCAAAGGGTTGACGGTGAGACTGAAGTTCTCCATTTCATCCATAATAAGTTGTTTTTCATTGTTTTCTTTAGGTGTAATGAGTTGTCCTTGGTTTACAGGCATGTGAGAAAATGCTTGAAAAAGAAATCACAAAAATAATAGTTATGGCATATGAATATTTTTCTTCAGATTTATTTTGAACTTGAGATATAAGCAGAAATAATAAAAACTTACATTTAAATACAATTATTTTACTTAGCACCTTTCATCCTGAAAGATCGTAAAGGAATTTATATGTCCATTTACTAACTGTACAAAGCAGAGCTTCCCCTACCAATGAAATGGTGACTAGAATAGCTTCAACCACTTCTAAAGTGGATATGGTTGACTGCTTAACAGCACAAAGCAAGACTCTACCCAACAACTAAGTAGAATGGAACAACTCAAAATGAAGTTTAGCCAGGATACTAAGGCTTGGGGTCCTTGTAATGTACGGTCTGAAAGCAGTGTGTTACCCACTCTTTTTTGTTGGTATTTTCCTAACTAGTTTTCTGTTATATCAAAGAAATCTAGGTCCCTGTATTGTTAAAATTTGATGTTACGTTTTGTCATGTGGTGCAGCATAAATACATACATTGAGCTATGAAAGTATCCTTTTTCCTTGAGAAAGACATTAAGTTTTCAAAGGTTTAAAAAATTTAATACAATTAGTTATTCTTAATACAATCCTAATGTAATTACATTGTTTTACATTAAGAAACTTCTATTTTCAAGATGAAACATTGATAATTGATAATATTAACTCAGTAACTTTAAGCATTAACATACGTTTAAGTAGAGATGAACTTGATTTGTTTTAAAACTTCTATCTTCTGATAAAGCCATCGTGATAAAAACATATTAACCATAATGGGGGGAAAAGATTCCAGTGAAACACTATAGCCACTACCACTACTTTCACAAGACAGAATTAACTACCTATTTTTATAACTACACTATACATGTGCTTTGAAAGCATCGGGCATGGAAAAATGGAAGATTATTACCTTTACATCATATTGGCCCCACTCAGAAAAGCCCTTGAGCGCCGTCTTAATTTTAAAATGTGCTTAAATCCTGTTGAGGTCAATGAGACTTTTAATCTAACGTTCAAAGTTAAGTACGTGCTTAACTGTCTTTGCTGAAGTGGAGGCCAGTAACAGTTTCAGAAAGACATTTGGAGATTAGTATACTTGACATACAGTATTATATTTGTATGACAGATGTGAGACCTAGGAAGTGTGAGGTCTTCAAAAGACTATTATATTTAAATGTGCCAGACAGGCATGGACTTTTGTGACAATAAGTGTTAAATGTGATTTTGGGGTGCTGGCTTGCTCAGTTGTTTCCTGGGGAATCCCTGGAGTGGTTAATGCAAATTTCCCAACACCAGTTATGCAAAAACCCAGCCTTTAAAGTTTTGCTTCCTGAGGAGAGGTCTGACTATTGACTGATGACTACTTGTTACAGGAGGCCAGAGATCAAAGGCCCAAATTATATAAAGAAAGAATTGAACTGTCCCAAGATTGTTCTTAGTGCAGGGGTTTGAAAGACTGACACCTACCAGAGCCCTATGCTGGAGCTGGGGGTGACCTCAGGTAAACTTCTAACACGTGTATAGGACCATTTATGGTTTTTATGTTTTCTCTATGATGCTTTTGCCCTAATAATAAATGTACTTTGATTTGCGAGAGCTGGTTAGTAAATGATGTACACTGTTATAGCCCCTAGGAAAAAAGCAAACCACAAGTGCTGGATCCTGGACAGACCTGCTGCAGAAATCACAGTGAGGTGCAGAGGGACTGCAAGTCTAAACCCCTGGTCTTTAGAGAGAGAGACAGAAGTCTCCGCCTGAGAGAGGCTACTGCTAGGAAGCCTAAAACGTCAAATGGGTGCACTTGAGGTGACGAAGAGAGTGGGGGTGAAAGGTGCAGTTAACCCTGAAACTGTGACAACATGTACAAGGGAAAAGTTGTTACTGTATTCCAAATATTTGACATGCTGCGGAGTTGAACCCACAGAGTTTTCACTGAAATTAAAAAAATTTTGGAACAAGAATATAATCATTTCCAAGATCCTAAATGCTGGCAATTCTGAAAATTATTATCATAAAAATCACATACTGTGTTTCTTCTGCCATCTGTTTCATGTTATATGAATAAAAATACATAAAATATTATATATACTTAAATTAATAAAATGTTAATGAATAATGAATTTACGAATGGATTAAACTGTACTTACCATCACCACAGCTAAATTTTTGCATGAAGTGATTTTCGGTTTCTTCTTCAGGGTAACAAGGAGACTTATTGCAATAGCGCTCAGCCTGAACTCGTTGCACAGAAACTCGCTGTGTTTTTGGATGGAGTAGCAGCAGAAGCAAAGGTTCAAGAACCCTTGCAATGTCATGTCTTTGGAGTACCTGGTTTAACCATGCTTGCCCCACTGAGCAGGTAGAACCATCTAAGCTGTTAAGGCTGTCCAGCATGATGAACAAAGATCTGGGGAAAAAACCTAGGAATAAATCCAACATGTTGCTACAACCCAATATAACCTATTTTAACCTAATCTACATTAAACTTCAATATTTGTCCACTATCAATAAGCTTTATTTGCATTTTGTATCTCCATATGAAAGTATACTTTTTCTTTTTCATTCAAAATTAGCAAGCAACACCTATCTTCAATTTACCAACATTTCATATATGCTTGTACATTTTCCATGAGGAATGTTGAGATGTGTCAATCAAACTCTACCCAGATTTTTCAAAAAAAAATATTGTTCTCTAAGATTGCAATGATTCTTTATAACCTATGTATTGAACAATAGTGACATATTAACTTTGTTCAGATGAGAATCCCAGGACACACTTCCTACACCTTGTTTCACATACGTAGCATTTTGTTTGGAATCAATGAGAAGCTCTCTATTCAAATTTTGGATCCAAAAGTGAAATTTACATATTCTAGCATAAAAGAAAAAGAGACAAAGAGCTAACAGTAAAGACAGATCAAAATAATAGAGGAATTGTCATTTACTGAGTTTGTACAGCATCTAGCATAATGAAGCCCTGACTTGGTTGCCCTCTAGATGCCACTGCAATATAAACAGCAACAATTTAAAAAATCTGTAAATGAGGTTGCAAAGAAAATAAAATTATTATTTATTATCTACAAGTGTTATCCTCAAGGACTGAGAACAGAAACATAGCTTACTTGACAATAATACTCTTCCTATTTTCATCATTTTCTCCCTTTCATATCTTAGATCTTGAGAGCTCTTTCCAGGGAAGAAAATTAACAGCTGCCTTACCTCTTAGATAATACACCTAGTAGCCCCTAATCATTTTTAACATTTTTATGCCCTCCTGTGGTACATATTCATAAGCTTTTCTACTGTGTTCACAGAATCTACCAACTTCTCTTCAGTAATCAGTGACAGAGGTAGCTCCAAAAGAAATACAAGATGAAATCCAACACTTCATTATGCTCTCCCACAGTTGTAGGTAAATGGTACAAAATTCAAATTAATTTTCTTTCATCACATTCACATAAAGAAACTGTATGTACACAATCCAAGCTGAGAAAAGTGAGGCTAGATCCTCATTTGGCTCATTTAATTGCTTCTGTGATGGGGGTCAGGTGAGAAATTTTTTGAACACAGTATCCATACTGCGTTGATAAGAAGTGTCTAATCAAATATATAGGGCATAAACATAGATGATGCAAATTTATTTTTAAATTCAAGTGACTACTTCCAGATTATTTTTTCAAGCTCTATTATTACCTCATGTTCTGTTTTAGTGTAAAACATTTTATTTCTATTTTAATATTGGGATCTTTCTCCTGCCTTTGTCTTAATTAACTCATCGCAATGACAGGAGCAAACAGAAGGCAGCATTCACAAGCTCAGATGCTGTGCTCATGACCACACAGTGTACCAGGTCACCATTCCTGACCTACATTTCACAATCAGAGCTGAGTGATATATTTTTTTGGCAAATAGTAAATTTGCTGAAAAATGCATTTTTGGGGACACCTAAACTATTTACAAATTTGAGTTGGATTCAGCAAATAGTTTCAGCCAAAGGAAATAAAAAAAAAAAAAAAAGTCAATAAGTTAATTTCAACCGTTTTGAAACTAAATGGTTCAACTTTTTATTTGAAAACAGGATTTTGTTTCAAAATTGAGCTAATTTTAACCAAAAAAGGACAAAAAAGCCAACTCTGAAAACAACTTAGAACAAAACAAAAAAAACCAACCAAAATTAGTTTAGGGTCAAATAAAATGTTTTGTTTGAATCCAAATTAATATTTTTCTGGGTTTTTTGTTCGTTTGTTTTGGTGAGAAAAACTGAAAAAAATCCATTTCAGTTTGAAATAACAATTTTTTTCTTTTTGTTTGGCTTTCAAACTAAAAAAAAAAAAAAATCAATTGTTTGCTCAGATTTATCCACAATATTATCAGTGACATTTACAAATGACACAGTTAGCATTCATTTTCTTTAGATGCTGAAAACAGTGTTCTTGCTAGACACCGTGAAATTCATGAATTTCCCAGATTACACCACTGAAGTACTTTACACAGTTAATGTAATAGAACCGAAAGGTTTAACAAACCATGAACATGATAACCAACCTGTCAAAGGAACGGCCAAAGGAAGAAGACTTGTTAATATGAAGGTCCCTGGTGAGATGCCAAAGCACTGCAAACTTTGCATGAGCTTCCATCCTTATTTTCTGTGGAGCAAAATATAGGTTAGACCACATTGACTATCATTCTCCCTGGGACAACAGTGAAAAGAAAGCTAGACAAGAATGTAAATGATTATATTAAAATATCATTACAAACACATTAAAAGAATCACTAATTTCAGTTCACTTTGCAATCAATTCTATTTATCTGAATGCTTAAAAAGACACACCAAGTTTTTAGGCCCATAACTGTAGTTACTTTGAAAGATGTTTTTTCCCCTCATTAATGAGCATGGTTTCCTAATTCCCCAAGTTTAGGATGAAAAGGAATTCAAGTTACCAACATATATTTTTAAAACAATAATTATTTTGTTTCTATCAGTTGCACAGCTTGGTTTACAATTATTTAAGGCACTGAATACATTACGAGTTCCTCTTTTTTGGTGGGCAGGGTGCCATCTAGAAAGGTTACTTTCTGGTCATTTGAGGTACTGGCTTTAAAAAGAACTATGTACTTGTCCAGAATCAGAATGTGATGCCATGCCAACTTTTAAAATTAAACTGAATAACTTGTCCAAAACCCTTGTCTTATTAAGTCATCATCTTCTCTTCTAATTGATTTAATTACAGGTGACTTTTTCCAGATCAGTTCAATAATTCATGCTCCATGGCACCATATAACAAACATATTAAGTAAAAACGTCATAGGTAAAACCACACATTTCCTCTTCAGTTTGGCATTGACTCCAAGTGAAAAAGAAAATATCCAAGAGATGGTGTCAAAGAGAGAAAGAGTTGTCAGGGGAAGAGTCATTGGTTTGGAAATCATCCTGATGAAAGTGGTACTTAAAAACCATGGCATTAAAGACCTCTAAACATGGTATAGAGGGAAAAGAGAAGGGGTTGAAAACAGAACCATGAGGGACACCAAGAGATCAGGATGAGGGAAAGAGTTTTATAAGAGTGCTTTCTCTGAATATATGTAAATAGTTAATTGATTAGATGCCAGCAGATGGTGCTCAAGAATATGTAGCATAGTACCTGGGTTTTGTAGGACCAATAAAACTTGTGCATAGTAGATGGCTTCCATTGGCTGCTCTTTATATTCTCTATATAGTTCTTAACATGGTGTCAGAAAAAAAAAAAAAGATTTTACTGCTTTAACTCTTCATTGTGACTGACCACAGGCAGCACTCAGTGACATCAGTAATGACTAAAACATCCTACTCCCTTCGATGGAACAAATACATGGGGATGTCTATGAAAAATGGGACTACTTCAGGGCCTCATGGACAACCTATGAAGTGGCTGTAGTACAACTCTATTGCCCAAACTGTTATTTCCTACAAGCAACCAGGCACCAGTTGCTCTCAAGAGTTGACCAGCTGAGTTCCAAACAAGGATGCAGGTGCAGGGGAAACTGCAATGATTGTGAGGCAATGAGTGCGAGGGTAGTTCACCTACTAGCGATACCCAGGAACTGGCACAGGTAATGCCAGAAAATCTAACAGCACAGAAATCTCCTCAGGGCAAATGGCAGGAGAAGGAAAGGACTTAGGTTGGAACCACACAAAATGGAAGGGATGTAAAGTTGCTCAGTCATTTGAAAGACTATATCGTTAATGGAAACTGCTCACTTTTTATTCTAGGAAGATATATATATCTATATCTATATATAAACAGTTAAATGAGAAAAGTGTCAATAAATAGTGATCAAGAACATGCCGAATAGTTCTTCAGTTTTGTAGGAGTAATAAAACTTGTTGTGCACTGCAAATGGCACTGATTGATCTTTATATCAGCTCTTAAAGATCACCAAAGGAGATGATGAATGAGTTAGAAAGGCAGAACGAGAACCAGGAAGTCAGAATCACAGGAGCCTAGAGAGAAAAGGAACCCAAAGTAAACAATGAGCCAATAATGTTAAAGAAGCAGACATATAAAACGTCTTATTAGACGCCATCCATGGCCAGAGGTTTGAGGACAGAAGAGACATAGACCTTAAAACCACCAAAAAAAAGAAGGTGAAGGGAAAGAATAGAAGAGACCAAAATTGAATGGGCCCCAAAGGAAAATAAGTGAAGGGTCTGTAAGTAACTAAATGGAGAGAGGAGGGACCCAAGGCCATTGCCACCACTTTCAGGAGGAGTAATAAAAGACAAAAGATCTTCAGAGAGGCCATGGCAATGTCAGAAGCTATGCTGGAGAAAGAGTAACAAGTTTTGAGAAGAGGAAGGAAATGGAGACAGCAGAACACTCCAACAAATAGATCACTTATCAAGGCAAATTTATTGGAGAAGGAACAGGAGTTATAAGGTTTGCTATAATGTTGGCCAGAATACAACAAGAGAAGAGAGCAAGAATAAGAGTGGGGCTAGAATGAGAGAGAGACAGCTGCAGAGGGAAGAAGAAGGAGGCAGAGAATGAGGTGGGAAGGATGATAATTTATGTCTGGGACTCAGGTACTTAGATCTCAGCTCAATTTCAAGCTTTACAACAGTCTTCTGTATGACTTTGGTTAAGTCATTAAATCTCTCTGCACCTTAGCTCTCAACTGAAAAATGGGGATAATAACACTTTCTATTTCTTTCTTGAGGCATTGTAAGGATAAATTAATTGGTTGTGAAGCCCTCAGATACTACCATGACGGCATCCTAAATTAATTAAAGGGACAGGAAAGGAAAGGTGAGATGAAGATTTGTGAGAGTTCAGAATTTTATGAACATGTTAGAATATTTTATATATTAATGTGTGTATATGTGTGCATATATACATGAAACAGCTCAAACTGTCTTATGAGCTATCAAGTCCTTTACTCACATGTCACTCTAATACTACATTTCCTGATAGTTCCTTTAACTCACCTTTTAATAATCACACAAAGAGCAGGGAAGATTTACCTTGTCTCTGTGGGTCAGCTGCTGACTTATAACATCCTCACAAATACTAGAAGATGGAACCAGGTTGTGTAACTGGTAAAAGAGCTCCACACTCTTCTGATGATGTTGAGGAGTTCCATCACCCAACTGGTCCCACAGAGTTAAAGCTACATGCTTTGTAAATGAAAATAAATTTTAAGAGAGACAGAATTATAAAAGTCAATGAATATCTGGTATTTTTCTTAAGAATTACTAGCTTTACACACTGAAAGGACATATGTCGTGTCAGTGAAAAATAAGAACAATTGGGCACATTATGTGATTATGCATTGCTTATATCTATGCAAAAGAAGCCAAAAAAACCCAAAACACTGTAATACCCTACTGAATAAAATTCCAGAAAATGTCACTCTGAGGATGCAATTAACTTTTGTAATAGTAGAATATTTCAACACTGATAATAAACTACCTAATACAGAATATTTTTCTACTGAGGATTTCTGATGACCTCCTAAATCACAAGAGTGGAGCTAGTGTAATTTGTCTTCAGAATCGTAGATCTAATACTGTAATTATAATGTAAAATGTAAGTGTTTCTTTTGTAAATAATTTTTAAAAGTTCACATTCTATAAGTCATTACTATTACTGTACTTGTTGTTAAACCAGTATCTACCCTGAATATTTTCCCTCAGTTTCATATCTTGGCTACCTCTCACATTATCTTCTCAAATCTAGTAACTCAGATCTTTCATTTATATTTCCAAAAGACCAGTTCTAATCAGGTATTTATAGCTACATTGTGTGGAACTAAATAGTAGTAACTAAATATTTTAATTTAAACAATAAAACAGAAAGTAGCAATTGTCATCTCACCCAGTAAGTAAGTTTTATTCCGTAACCTAAGAATGTACAAGAATAGCAAGGATGTTGATGTGGACTTGGAAGGAAAGAGTGTCTTCTTGTTGCTGGAAATATAGTCTAGAGAAATTAACACAGATGAAATAATGCATGGGCTTTAAGATGTTTACTGTACCTTGAAAAAATCTGTCTTTTCAACCATATATCTCAGGTTGCCTTGAGTAAGAGGAGGCCTGATAACAACAGCAACTCTTCCTTGGTTTGGACTTAGAGGTTGTGCAGTTTCCACACTGTTTACGTTTTCTCCAGTGACAACAGCAACGGATTGAGTCAATCCAACCAAGTCCATTACCAGAGAAATAGCAACACCTTGAACACTAAAATCACTTGCTTGCCTGCAAGCATTCATAAGAGTCTGGAGCCATAAAGGAGGCTGTACTTGTTCACAGTCTGAAATAAAAATTAAGGAAAATCGTTTTATTTCAACAATTTCATTTGAACTGAAATTAGTTTTTCTTACCATTCTGCATATCTACTATACCTCTTTTGTAATATGTGAGAAAATGATTTGTACTGTCAATTATTCTCTTTATGTTTAATAAAGTTGGTAGCTAAAAAGAAATCAAGTACAATAATGCTATACTTTCTTTTTAAATTATGTGAATTCTAACAAACAAAACTGCTTACTAACAAATTAAAAATGTGATATTACTGTATTAATTCATATAGCATCAGAAGATGTACATGGCCTTTTACATTTATCCAATGTGCCAAAAAACATAATCCCACAACAGAAGACACAGCTCACTGAACAGTCATTTTCTTATGATAAGAATAAATAAATATAATAAGCTGTTATGTACTATATTTTTTCCTCTATTCCAGGTGAGGTGAACACAAATTGTCTGGCTTTCAACAATACACTGCATTTGATCACTGTATTTTACAAATGTGTAAAAGTCCACAAGTCAGTCCTCGTACCACTAAGTTAGTTTCAGTATCTCTGTTCTTTAAAAAAATGTGTATTATGGCCTTTGACATAAAAGCTGAATAAAAATGGAAGAGGAGAAAACATATTCTTTGAAATTTTAGCTTAAAATAGGTTGGTTGAATGTATTTCAAACGTTTTAGAGAGAACTATATTTCTATACTATGCTAGAGTATGCATTATTTTTATTTGTTCTCCTGACATAAATACTATCTTCAGGAAATTATCATGAAAGAAACAATGAAAAATAAAATCTTGCAACCTAATATTTTGTTCCAGAAATACCTCCATAGCTTATTTTGTCAATTTCCACTAAATTCACACAACAAACAACTTACTGCAATACAATGCAAAGTTCATAAAGGGAATTGGACTCAAGTAAATATCTCTTCAGAAACTGAGCATTTAACCAAATTTTACACAAATATATATTTACCTACACATTTTCCCTTTATTATCATGAAGTGATCATGAGCTAATTCAGTTTAAACTAAATGGAAGGATAAACAAAAATAGTTCTACAAGTAAGTCTGCAACTCGAGTCCTTGATTTCAAAAGTACAAACTTTAAAAAATTAAGAGAATTAGTTAGGGAAGTCGATGGGCCTGAAGAACTCAAGGATCTGAATGTGGAGGAGGCTTGGAATTACTTTAAGTCAAAGCTGCATAAGCTATCTGAAGCCTGCATCTCAAGCAAGGGGACAAATTTGTAGGGAAGGATTGTGACCAAACTGGACGAGCAAGTATCTCAAACAGGTTATTAAAAGAAAGCAGAAAGTCTACAAGGAATGAAAGATGGGATGGACGAGCAAGGAAAGCAATCTCTTGGAGGTCAGAAAGTGTAGGGAAAAAGTGAGAACTGTCAAAAGCCACGCAGAGTTGGACCCTGCAAAAGAAATTAAGACCAACAGTAAAGATTCTATAGCCATATACATAAAAAGAAAACAAGGAAAGAAGAAGTGGGACCTCTAAGCACTGAGGATGGGGTGGAAATTAAAGATAGCTTAGACATGGCACAACACTTAAATTAATACTTTACCTCAGTTTTTAATAAGGGTAACGAGGAGCTTAGGGGTAGCGGCAGGGTGGCTAATAGAAATGAGGATCTGGAAGTAGAAATCAACATATCCAAGGTGGAAGTCAAACTCGAACCGTTAATGGGACCAAATTGGGAGGCACAGACAATCTCCATCCATGAATATTAAGGAACTGGCACATAAAATTGCAAGTCCAATAGCAAAGATTTTTAAAGACTCTGTATACTTGGGGATTGTACTCTTGACTGGATAATTGCTAATATAGTACCTATTTTTTAAAAAGAGAAAAAAGTAGTTCAGGAAACTACATGTCTGACAGTTTGACCTCAATTGTATGCAAGGTCTTGGAACAATTTTTGAAAGAGAAAGTAGTTAAGAACATAGAGGTAAATAGTAATTGGGATAAAATGCAACCTAATTTTTCAAAAGGTAGATCGTGCCAGACCAACTTGATTTCTTTCTTCGAATAGGTAACTGATTTTTTAGATAAAGGAAATGCAGTAGATCTAATCTTATCTGGATTTCAGTAAGGCATTTGATACAGTTCCCACATGGGAAATTATTAGTTAAATTGGAGAAGATGGGAATTAATATGAGAATTGAAAGGCGGATAAGGAACTGGTAAAAGGGAAGACTACAACAGGTCATAAGGAAAGGTGAACTGTCAGGCTGGAAGAGGTAACTAATGGAATTCCTCAGAGATCAGTCTTGAGACCAATCTTATTTAACATTTTCATTAATGAACTTAGTATAAAAAGTGGGAATGTGCTAATAAAATTTGTGGATGGCACAAAATTGGGAGGCATTACCAATACGGAGGAGGACTGGAATATCATTTAAGAAGATCTGGATGACCTTGAAAATTAGAGCAATCGAAATGGGATGTTTCAGAGGGGTAGCCGTGTTGGTCTGTATACAGCAAAAACAATGAGAGTCCTGTAGCACTTTAAAGACTAACAAATTGAATTTCTGCAGGCATAAGCTTTCGTGGGCTGCAGCCCACTTTGTCAGATGGAAGAAATAGAAATCAGATAGGGGGTATATATATATACATCCAAGGGTAAGGAACAACAATGGGGAGGGTAGGTGTTAGAATAGATGAGGCCTATTCACAACCACTGATTAGAAGGTGAGAATGTGTGAACAGTGACAATTACTTCTTGTAATGAGATAACCATTCCAAGTCCCTATTCAGACCCAGTTTGATTGTGTCAAGTTTGCATATGAGTTCCAGCTTTGCAGTTTCTCGCTAAAGTCTGTTTTAGAAGTTTTTTTGTAGAAGTCTGGCAACTTTCAAGTCAGCTACAGAGTGTCCTAGGAGATTGAAATGCTCTCCGATTGGTTTATGGATGTTACAATTTTTTATGTCTGATTAGTGTCCATTTATTCTTTTGTGTAGTGACAGTACGGTTGGGTACATGGCAGAGGGGCATTGCTGGCACAAGACGGCATATATTACATTAGTAGATGTGCAGGTGAATAAGATCTTTATGGTGTGGCTGATGTGGTTAGGACCTGTGATGGTATCACTAGAGTCGATGTGCAGGCAGAGCAGGCAGAGCTGCAGGGATAGGTTCCTGGGTTAGTGTTCTTGTTGTATGGCGTACGGTTGCTGGTGAGTATTTGCTTCAGGTTGGGGGGCTGTCTGTAAGCAAGGATATGTCTGCCTCCCACAGCTTGAGCGAGTGAGGGATCATCTGGTAGGATAGGTTGTAGATCCTTAATGATGTGTTTGAGAGATTTTAGTTGGGGGCTGTAGGTGATGGCCAGTGGTGCCTGTTGTTTTCTTTGTTGGGTCTGTCCTGTAGTAGGTGACTTCTGGGTACCCGTCTGGATGAAATTTAATAGCGCAAAGTGCAATTTTTGCTATAAGCTGGGGATATATCCGTTGGAAGTGACTGAGTTGGAGAAAAATCTGGGTGTATTGGTTGAACACCGGGTGACTAAGAGATGCAGCCATGAAAAAGGCTAATGCAATTCTAGGATGCCTCAGGAAAGGTATTTACAGTAGAGATAGCAAAGTGTTATTACCATTATACAAGGCACTGGTAAGACCTCACCTGTAATACAGTGTGCTATTCTGGTCACCCCTGTTTAAGAAAGATGAATTCAAACTGGAATGGGTGCAGAGAAGAGCTACTAGGATGATCAGAGAAACAGAAAACCTATCTTACAAGAGGAAACTCAAAGAGCCTGGCTTGTTTAGCATAACCAAACAAAGACTGAGGGGAGAGACATGATTGTTCTCTCTACATACATCAGAGGGATAAATACCAGGGAGGAAGAGGAGTTAATTTAAGCACCAATATTGACACAAGAACAAATGGATATACGCAGGCCATCAACAAGTTTAGGTTTGAAATTTAGATGAAGCTTTCTAACCATCAGCAGAGTGAAGTTCTGGGATGGCTTTCTAAGAGACGCAGTCAGGGGCCAATAAAACCTAACTGGCTTCAAGAACCTGGTAAATTTATTGAGGGGAAGGTATGATGAGATTGCCTACAATGGTTTGTGGGCCATCTGCAACTATTAGTAGCAAATATCTCCAATGGCCAGAGATTAAATTTTAGATAGGGAGAGTTCTGAGTTATTATAGTGAATTCTTTCCCAGGTGTCTGGCTAGTGTGTCTTGCTGACATGCTCAGGATCCAACTGATGGCCATATTTGGGGTTGGGAAGGAATTTACCCGTAAATCAGACTGGCAGACCCTGGGGTTTTTTCACCTTCCTCTGCAGCATGGCACATGGGTCACTTGCAGACGTAAATTAGAGTAAATGGTGGATGTTCTGTAACTTGAAGTTTTTAAATCATTATTTGAGGACTTCAGTAACTCAAACTAGAGGTTAATGGTCTATTACAGGAGTGAGTGGGTGAGATTCTGTGGCCTGCGATGTGCAGGAGGTCAGACTAGATGATGACAATGGTCCTTTCTGGCCTTAAAGTCTATGAATCTAACACAGAAATGTAGGGGTGGAAGAGACCTCGAGAAGTCATCAAGTATAGCCTCCTGCGCTGAGGCAGGACCCAGTAAACCTAGACCACCCATGACAGGTGTTTGTCTAACCTATTCTTTAACACCTGCAATGATGGGGATTCCACATCCTCCCTTGGAAGCCTATCCAGAGCTTAACTACCCTGATAGTTAGAAAGTTTTTCCTAATATCTAATTACAGGCCACTGTTTCTTCCCCATAAAATGCCCTCTCACTTAACACCATGCAATGTTCTCTATCACAAGTCAAAAACAAAAACCTACATTTAAACAATATTAAATTTCAAAGACAAATAAATAAAATCCCAGATGTCAAAGAGAAGGCCTCACTTTAACTATAATGTAAATTAACGCCTAATTTTTCCAGTTCAGTAACTCTACTTGTGAATTTTGCAGATGTTGTCAGTTAGCACTTACAACCTTGATGTTAAACACTACATTACAACAGCAAAATAAATTTAGAAATAAACTCTTGCGTAGTGTAAATTTTATTGAACTGAAATTTATAACTTATGGTTATACACTTATTTCACAAGGCATAAACATGGATAACAGTCTAAACTAATAAAAAGGGGTTAAAGGCATGTTTGATGTAATCTTGTTGCTATTACATAAATCTGATCAATGTGCAAATACATTCCAAGGCATAAGAAAAGCACTAGTAACAAAGAATACATGGACCAAGTATTTTGTATTTCACACTTCGACAGCAGAATCTAGAAACCGGGTTCCACTCTAAGATCCCATCCCTTGAAGTACATATTCATTACTCAAAACAGACAAGTATTAAGTATCACCTCAAAACATCAATTTTCTGTATTAAGAAATACTTTAGTTTCTAAAATGTAATCCAAGTCATAAAAGAAAAAAATCTATGTCATTACAAGGAACAACAAGCAACAATGTAAATAGAGAAGACTCCTACTACTTTTCAGATTTTTCTAAAGAAGAGTTTAAACTGAATATACTAGAGAAAAAGGAGAAAGTAAGAAAATGTTACTTACCAAAATCTGATTTCTCAGGGTGTAATTCTGATGTATGGTTCCCCTCTGCAATGTAAACTGGAAAACTTGAACATTCAAGATATAGCTGACATGCAGCAATAAAGGCAGAAAGGTATTCTTTTGGCGTTTTATTTGTTTTTTTCCCCTTAGCATCTCCATGTGATTCCCTATCCCATTTTTTAGGTTGTCCTTGCTGCTCTCTAGCAAGGTCCAGTTGAAGCTCTGTTGCCAAGGGCTGAGACAAGGAATTACTCTGAATTATATACAGGTTGATAAAACTAGTTAAAAATTGTTGGACATACTCCAAGCAGCACTGCATTGCAGTCTTTTGGATCATCTTCCCACTTCGAGTTGCTGGCCCCTGTGTAATTATGGAAGGAGGCTGTACAATGGTTTCCTCAGATCCCACAGTTGATGCTGTCTCTGTCTCTGAAGATGTGCTACCTATAATAGGGATACCAGGTGCCCCATGACCTTCACTCAAGGCTGTGTCAATGTCATCAGCTGTATCTGCCTGATACTGTACAAACTCAGTAAATCCACTTTCTGAGGATCGGCTGCTTGGAGGATTTTCACCATCTTCAAACACATCATGAGGATTTTCAAGTGAAACTGATGGCACCTAGTTCAGATAAAAGTACAGATTATTATTAAACAGTAAAATGAATGTCACTAATTAGCTACTAGAAATCTTTCCTATTTGGAAAAGAATGGCAGTTCTGAGTTCTATTCTATTATAAAGTTTTAAATTATGTGTGTTATATACTTTTATTGTTGATCCCTTGCAGAAATTTTCATGTCAAAACCAAGTTTTTAAAACTCCAAAGAAGTATATTTATATGGCAGACCATGTCAATTATAAGAGGAGCCATCCTTGTCTATCAACTGAAATATATTCATTTTAAGATTTTAAACAAAAATATTATATTTTAATATGGGTTGAGGGAGAAGGGATCAACACGGTAAAATTATGTCATTCAAAAAAAAGCCTGAAACGTTTAAGAGAGCAGACGACAAGACATTAAAATTTAGAGTCATTTTAGTCAGACAAGATGGGTGAGGTAATATCTTTTATTGGACCAACTTCTGCTGATGAGAGAGACAGTTTTTGAACCACAAAGAGCTCTTCTACAGGTCTGGGAAATGTACTAAGAGTGTAACAGCTAAATACAAGATTGAACAGATAGGTTAGCCTAAGTAGTTAACACATATTGTAAGTGACCATTCAAGGGTTGAAAGATATTACCTCACCCACTTTGTCTCTCTAGTATCCTGGGACCGACACAGCTACAACAACACTGCATACAATCATTTTAGCTGACAGACTTCCTGGAATGTGTGTTTAAGTTTTAGGATTTTCTTATATAAGGAGCTGGCAGCTGGTCATCTGTTAACTGGAGAGCTGTTCCAGTCATAGGAAGCAATATGAAAGGGTGGTGGAATGATGTAAGCGGGCGAAGGAGTTGAAGGGAGCTGTCAAGAGAGAGGCTTAAAAGAACTTGAAGGAGTGGGAAGATGTTTAAATTTCTCTACAGTCAAGAGAGTTTATAGAATGTCACCACACAAATAATTATATTACAGATGGTATTTAATTCTGACCTAAAATTGTGTGGGCGTATTGCTCATAGAATTCCTATGGTTTTGGTATTATTGCTCCTGGTTATTATTATTGTTGTTAATTTCTATTACTTAACCAGGATGAATTAGTTTCATACAACATAAAATATTACAGATTGTCAAGGCATCTTTCCAAAAGACAAGAGAAAACAGCTGAATTTTGGAGCTAAAAATGAAGAATTATTAAAAAATAATAAACAGCAGAAATTTTCTGAACTGCATATTTTTTAAAAAAACCATTAATTATTAATGAATCCATTCCAATTTCTCTATAAAACTTAATAATTTTAATTCCCATCTTTTAAATAGTAATCAAAATCTAATGTGCAAACAAGTTTGGATGTTCTTTCAACACAGAGCATAAATTCTTAGATTCTCAGTATAAAATTTAGTACCTAGCATCTTGGAAGTGGGGGATTTACTTCATAAAAGTTTGTAGTTGTGGAAAACTTCATATATTTTGGTTCAAAAGAATTGATCTCACGATTAATTGTCAGAAATGTAAACTATTAGAAATAGAAATAGAAATTTGTTTAAAATAGAAACAGTTGCTGTTTTTTTGTTCTTTCTCTTTGTTTATTAAATGATTGTCAAGTATACATATTTGATAAAACATTAAAATAATTCATAAGAACTAATTTATCTGATACATGCAAATTTATAAGGCAGCACTGGTTAAGAGCTTTAGAACCATCTCCAAATGGTAAAAGGAAATAATGACTATGATGCCTGATCCAATGCCTATTGAAATCAATGAGAATTTTTCCACTGCATTCAATGGGCATTGGATCTAGCCTTTAGATTTTATTACATATTGGATTAGGAATTTATCCAAATACTTCTCAAGAAGTTTGTAGATCTTACTTAGGTCCTGAATTTGAAGCGACTTATGCATGTGCTTAACATTAAAACATATGTATAAGTCCTTGAATCACTGGGGCCTTCATCCACAATTTATTGCACAGTTCAATTGTTTTATTAATCAAATTTCATTCTGTTTATTAAATTTATTGTTATACATTTTTATTGTAAAAGACATTTTATATTTTTCCCATCTGTATTTTGCTGTTTTTGCATGTCTTAAGAAACTTAAAAATTACTGTAAAACTGAAAAAGCACAAATTGAATTAAAAAAAAGCAGAGAAAAACTGTGAGGGACTTGAAGAGACATACAATATCATATTAACAAATTCACCGGAAGAAGTTGAGTCAGATTTTTGAAAGTGCTCAGCACTGGCCTGACTTAAAATCATTAGCAAAACTCCCACTGACTTCAACACTAGCAGAGTAGGGCCAACACTGAATATTTTGAAAATCCCACATTTTACACAAAATTAACACAAAAGGACGCAAAGGATATTAACAGATTACCTTTTTATCTTCCCATTCTTTGATGGAGCTGTTGTGTCCACTTGGAAGCTGCAGAGTACCATCTGTAGCTGCAGACAACAGTGGAGGTTGAACCTTACTAAGGATCTTTGAGCAGAGCCTGAGGGAATCAGTTAGTTCAGACAAGTGCAAAGTGTGAAGATGGCTTGTCAATGCAGAAATCATTCTGAGCAACAATTGAGGAAGATGTTCTGTTTGTATTTCAATGTAGGTCTCCTAACAAAAAGATAATAAAATTCAGAAAGTGTCTTATAAACCCATCCCTAAAATGTATTTACTATAGCTATATAATTATCACATACAATTAATTTTATTCTAAGCTTCTTAAAAATGCAAGTGGTAAATAACATCTAGAAGTTCTCCATGTCTGATATTCTATGCATTAGTTTTATGAGGGATAAAAAGGAATTGTTTTTCAGAATATTTTAATTATTGAATATGTTCAGTATTTTCAGAATTCTAAATCCCCTTCATTTATACTATAAAGAGATTACAACGAATTTTATAACATTGATAGGATTAAAAAATTGCCCCAGTTCCCTTTGTATTTTAATTTTCCCAAAATACACATTTAAGAATGAAAAGTATCAAATCATTAATAACTAAAGGAAAACGGGTTGAATGCCATACCTGACAGAGCACTCTCATACTTCTAGTAGGCTTTAAATGAGAAAGCAAAGAATTGAGGAGGAAAGAAAGATAAAGAGAAAAACAGTTCCAACAGTCTTCTTCAAATTAAGCAATGCCAATTGATTAAAGACAATAAATATCTTATTGTGACATTCAGAACAATTAGCACTCAATGAATTGCATCATCTAAACTATTTATCATATAAAACCGCAAAGCAATAGGTTACATTTGTAACTAAAACAATGTAAATTTTAGAGAAGGAAATAAGGGACAAAATTCAAAACAGAATCAGATGACAGCTAACAGAATCTGCAGGCTCATGCATCAGAAGAACGTAAATACTGATATGTTTATGTGATTAAATTCATCCAATACACCTCAAACCTTTCGTCACTTCTAAAGGAATCTACCAATTCATGCTAAACTCACTTGTGGACAAGGTTTGCTTTCAAAAGTGCTTTATAAATCATAGTATAGAAGTAGTGTCCTCATATACCTACAGCCAATGAATAAAGGAATTCTTACCAAAGAAACTATATCCAACAAAAAATCCACTAGTAGGCAGAAACTGGTCAGGGGCAGCTCAGATGATTCGTTACCACCTACAGGCCCAGTCTGAAGCCCAGCATGCAGTGTCCTCCTACAAAATTAAAATATGCTGTTGTTTTTGTTGACATAGGACATGATTAAGTAACAAGCTAATGCATAATAGCCTTTTGTGGAAGTAGTTAATGGAACAAAAGCATTTGGCCCAGTTGTTCCTTCTTCAACAAACAGCTGAATCAATTTATAGATGACCATACAATCCTTATCTATCTGAAATACAAAAGCAGTTAAATATTTTATGAAAGGCAGCCACCCCATTGTGGGCTGTGACCCAGTCACATCTCATAAAATAAGCAAGGCAGGGCTACAGGAAATTGTTTTGGTAAATCCATACATAGCACACTCTTCTGGGCACCAATATTGACTCAAGGATGGAACTTAGGGGTAATATGCTGCAGAAGATACAGTCTTTTGGATGAGTTCTAAAAAGAAGGTCCCAAGCAGCTGACGTCATTAAAATTTACCATGGGATTTTTCACAAGAGTAGAATGTTAATCTCAGTGTTTTGACCAAGTTTTAATCTGGTTTATTACAGCTCCTAAATGTCTTACACCAGTGGTTTTCAACCTTTTTTCATTTGTGCACCCCTAACATATTTTGAATGCAAGTACAGACCCTTTTGGAAATCTTAGATATAGTCTGCGGATCCTCAGGAGTACACGGACCACATGTTGAAAACCACTGTCTTATAGTTTCTTAATCTGTTGTGTCACATTGCTGAATTAAGTTTAAAGGAAAAATGAAATGAAAAATGAAAATCATATTGCAGTCTGAAAATTTTGCAACAAAGGAACTAATGGGGAAAAATGTGTTTTTTCCCGTTCATTTACTTTGTGCATTTGGCAGCACTTATTTAGTCAGTTTCAGTGTTTTATCAACAGTCAGTTGTGCTAGCATGATGATATTACCCTCATGCACTGTTTTGCTTCATTTGAATGTGCTTCTCCAGGCCTGGAAAGAGGCAGCAGCAGCAGCAATGCTGAAATTAAATCAGAAGAGGCAGCATGCAGGGATATGTACAGAGTAGAAGGAGAAAGGTAGACAGGGTTGGCACAAACATGCCTTGTGATGTTGCCCTCTTATAATCATCATCAGGAGAGCAGAAACATTCTTATAAAACATTTTTTTCAATAAAAGGACATACTATTTAAAGGGTGTTCTATGAGAAATATGTTTTGACTTAAATTAATATACTTCAAAATAATTAAGATTGACAGTATCTCTTTAATGGCTAATACAAGTCAACCTAGAAGTGGCTACAACTAATTATAAGTAAGTGTTCTCTACATGTAATTTATATATTTTTTGTTTTAAGTTTGTTTATGAAATGTTTTAGGACTCGGTGTTGGCACTCAAAAAAAATGTCTATTTCATTGATTACTCATGTCTGTTCAAGCATAATGCTTCACAGTGAGAGACTTAAAGAGCTCAATCTGTTTAGTTTATCAAAAAGATTGATTACAGTGTATAAGTAACTTCACAGGGAGAAAATAATGGGCACTAATAAAGGGCTCTTTAATCTAGTGGAGAAAAAACAAAATAAAAACCAATGGCTGGAAGCTGAAGTCAGACAAAGTCAAATTAGAAGAAAAGGACAATTTTATATAATGAGGGTAATTAACCACTGTCACAAACTACCAATGGAAGTGGTGGCGTCTCCATCTCTTGAAAGACTACAGTGCCCTTCTTGAAGATATTCTTTACCCCAAGCACAAGTTATTAGGCTCAATACAGGGATAACTGTAATGTAACTGAAATATAACGGCCTGTGACATACAGGTGGTCAAACTAGGTCCCTTCTGGCCTTGAACTCTATGAATAATTTAAGTGAAAATTAAATACAGGTCTTGTCATTGGGAAATATCATTTACAGGTAAGTACGCTGCTCTCCTACAACAGCAGATCACATGCTGAACACATTCACATATTCTACACACATTCACAAATGCAGTAGCTATTGCACAAGACATACAGACATTACAGTAACAATTAGCTATTTCTAGGCAAATTCTCTTTTCCCCTCACTTGGTGGTTGCCTGTTTTCTTTCATTCGGAATCAGCTTAAAACACAACAAAATGGAAGAATCTCCTCCCTTCTTTCCCTCCTCTCCCCACACCAAGGTAAATATTACCAAAAAGTAAACAATTTCATCACAATTTTCAGGAAACTCATACTTTCAAGGAAGTTGCTGTTATTCTCTGCCTGAGACTGATATCTTTATCTATAGCGCTCTCAAAGTCTTCTTCTGAAATCCTAGATTTCTTCTAATTAAAATTCCCATTATGGGAAAAATAGCTTTCCGTGCAGAGTACCATTACATAGGTGAAATGTAATATCCACTTATGAATAGTAACTTAAATTAATATATTTATCCTTGAGTGTCTCTCAAGGCTCCTTTTGCCACAATTCTGACTTACTGGAGGTAGAATTGTTTTGAAAGGATATGAAGGACCAGTGAAAATACTTTCTAGTTTTTGAAATTTGAAGAAAGACCATGGATCAGAGCCAAAAAGAGGAACATCTTTGAGGAGTGATCTCTCCAGGAATGAAGACAGTATTTTCTCAATCCCAGATCTGAACAATACTTAATAGAAAAGGAAAGACTCCAAGCATTGCAAGCACTGATGCACAGCTTTTGCTAGCCACACAGATCCTTGATCAGAGGGAAATTTTTTCAAAATCCTTTTGGGACACAGGCTAACAGACCTAATAACATACACCAAAAATAAAGTATGAACATTTCTACCTAATACAGTAAAGTATACCATATGCTACAGATAATGATTTTATAGGAGGACACCTTGATTCTATGGACAATAAATGTGAACCAATCTACCCAAAACCTTTCCTTGTTACCTTTTCCAAAGGAATTTACCCATTCGTGTTGAAGCAGCAGTGGAAGGAAGATGAGAAATCTGCAAAGATTTCTCTTACTAAAATCAAGTTATCAATACCTTGATTATTCCCAGATCAAGAAAGGGGATTAAAAAATTCTGAATCTCAGAAATTAGGCCTGGTCTACACTTCAGAGTTTTACCAGTATAACTACTTTGGTTACAGGGTGGTATTTTTTTTACTGAAATAGTTATAGCAGTATAAAAAATAGCATATACCAGTAAAAGCCCTAGTGCAGACACAGTTATACTAGTATAAAAAGTGACGTATACTAGTATACTTATTCCTCTTCCTATATAGGAGTAGCTATATCAGAACAAATCACCTTTAAAAAACCTTTGATAAAACTGCATCAATACTAGGAGGGTTGCATTGCCTTAACTATACAGATATAGTTAAACCAGTGTAAGTTTCTAGTGTAGACAAGCCTTCAGAGGTGGAACACAACTATTAGGACATCTTGTCTAACTCCCTGCCAACATGTAAACAAAAAAAAATGTAAAGCTGACTCCAATTTTACATTTACAGCAATTAAATATAACTTACCTACAACATTCTTCAAACCAACAAGCAATGTAATCCCACATATAATAAGGCTCAAAGGAATTAAAGAGAAGATTGGCAGTTTTAATCAGCTCTGCAGTTTTCTTATTTTCCCTCAATTTGCTAAAAGAAAATAAAAAGTAGTAGTACAATTTAATATATATTACTATGCTATGATTTAAGTGTTATGCAAAGGTATACAATTCTGCGTTTTCTCACTGAAATGCTGATATTAACACACTGGTTCCCTCCCAGTCCTTTAGTGGCAGCTCTTCAGGTGGGCATGCACTGTAGCTCTTTACACGTATCCTTCGAATGGTTGCCATGTTTCTTGCCATCCCACTCTGTCTCAGATCTATTTTCCCTTTTCTATGTATTTTTACTGGATCTGATTTCCAATTTTCATTCTTATTTTTCTTTATTTTATTTTTCTCTCCCTTCCCTTTCCTCCTCCAACATTCTGTTTCCCTCTTTGTCTCTCTTTAATTATCCTTTCCACCAGCAGTCCCCCTCTCTGTCTCCACTCTCCTGGGCTCTGTCCTCCCTTAGTTTTACTCTTTCTTTTTCTCCTCCCCAATGGCATCTCTTCTCTGTCATTCCGAAATCCAAAAGGATCTGCACTGAGTGAGAGGGAGCTGCCTCTCTTTGTATGCAAGAGCAGATCAGAGACTCTCCAACCAGGTTTCTGCCTCTGCCGCATCCCAACTTCTGTTACTTCACTGATGCAGCTTCTCTTCATGTTTCTAAAGACAAGTAACATAAGGGGAACCACCTTCTGCTCGCTGGCTTCAGCCATATCTGAGAAGTGATTCTGCAGGGAGGCAGGAGTGGGTCGCTTTCCCCATTCATACCATCTTCTTCTCTCTGCTGCCATCTCACATAACTTCACGCCACCTGCTCTCTCCACTGCCTTTCTCACGAGTGCCAAATGTGGGAAAGGGAGAGCTCTTCGAATTCTCTTCCTGCCTTTCCATGACACAGCATTCACATGGAATTTTGCACGCACACTAGTAACTATATATTTACACTAAACTGTTGCAAAATAAAGCAACTGATGTTGGTACCCTTTTAGCACAGTAAATGTCATTTAAAAAAATAAAATGATAGATGTCCATTCCATTATGTTCCAAAGAAAAGCTTTGATTCAGATCAATGGGAGCTTTGCTTTTTACTTTCAAAGGAGCAGGCTCCTAGATATTGCTGCATATTTAGCGTGCATTCCGCAATAAAGAGTATTTAATTTCTATTATTTATAAATGTTTTTATTTAAAACGTATGATATTTTCTGTTAAAGAGTAAACATATGTTATATTATTTTCCTTGTACTCCACCTGCTTAGTTGTGTGTGATCTTTGCTGTAGGAAGGTTCCACCTGAAGATCCAGCTCAGCTTTGCACTGTGTATATAATGTTCTAAATACTTCAATCAGTACATCCTCTAAGATTACAGGTCCTAAAATGACCATAAGAAATAACTGCAATGATAACCTTGTAATTAAGAACATTCAAATGACAGTATCTGAACCCTAACCAAATCATTATCATCCTCAGTTTCATTTATTAAAGCCACGAATTCACTTTTACTCAGATAACTTACAAAGCTGAACAGAATCCCACTTTTTTTGCATTCTTATGCACAGTAGAATTTAAAACTATACATATTTTATATAATATGCTATTCAATAGGATGTACAGGAAATTATCCATGTGAATCCTAATACGTTAAATTTATCTCACAGAGCTAAATCTTAACACCTCATGATAAAAATTTACCTGAGAATGTTAGGTAAAAAATTAGAAGTAAAATATTTTGAGCAATTTTCTTTGATTCAGTTGGAGTTGGTTCTTCTTCATTTCTGGCTACTGGTGTGCTAGACAATCTTTGCATCAGACTCACATTAGATTCCTACAAACTCCTGAGGTTTAGGAAAAGCATCTGACTTTGAAATGAGTATCAATAGTTCCAAAGTGATCTGTCTTCAGAGGAGGAGAACAGCTTTCTGTGCTTTTTCTTGGCCTCATCTTGCTCCCATTAGTGGGAACACCACCACTGATTTCTACAGTAGCAGACTCTGTTGAATCTGCCAAATCAATTTGCCAACACAATCCTATGTTCACTTCATTAAATCTTAATGTGTGCAGTGTCAGTAAGATTTAAACTGCCTGGCTTGGAACTTACAAGAGACTGAAAAGTCAAACTATATGATAAAAAATACACTTAAAGACTTTGACTACTTCTCAGTCATTCGTGATTTCTGAGACACACATTTTAAATTTTACTGAAACTGCATATGTTAAGATTTAATGAAGCGAGAATAGTATGGAAATTTGCTAACATGATCCACATCCCCCCACTTTTAATTTCTCCTTACTGTTGATAATGTTTGTAAAATATATATTATATTTTTAATATTTCAAAATGTGTGTGTGTTGGGATAATGTGGAAAGCGACTCGGGATCACATGAACAGGAGTTATTGTATTTTTCCCATTTATCTGTAACAATGGTGGCGGCTATAGTTTGTTTTTCCTAGAGAATTAAAATCTAAACAGCATTCCCCTCAAGATTCAAGCAACTTTAGAAAGATCAATTCTGGTGCCTAAACCTACTTCTCAGTATTATTTTAACTTCAGATTTTCTGCCTGGAGTAGAACAATTAGGTTTTTTTGAGGAGGTGAGAAAGTAGTACGTGATTAGACTGGAAGACATTATATAGCCCAACTCTGCCATCTATTTACTGCACATTTCTTTTTGTCAAGTGAACGCTTGAGCATACCAACCAATTTGTTAATATACTCTGCTTAAGGACATTATCTAGAACATTGCTTTATATGAGTCAAACAAAATAATTCATCTCTTTTTTTTAGCAAATATGTTTTTCATTACATTTTAAGGCTATAATATATGAGAAAAGTACCTAGCTCAGGTTTGTCCAGCAAACTGATAAGAATCCGAAAAGGCTTTAAGTCCTGCATCAGTGTACTCTCTTCTCCATGTCCATTGACTTGTAAGATTCCCACCATTGCCTATAAAAAACATAAACAGATCAGAAAATCAAGAAGAACAGATTCTGAAAGCAGGCAATTATGAAAACATAAAAAGGGGAATAGCTCACAGTGGAGGAGACCCTGTTTTCTTACCTCAGTGCAGTTCCTTCTCCATACCTAGGCATTCCCCTTATTGCCTATGACATCACATTCTATTCCACATAAGTGCTAGGCTAGACTGTTTATTCTAATATTTGTAGAAAGGAGGGGACCACACAGTAAAGTAGAATAAATAGATGCTTACTCAAAATTTCTTAAGGGTAATGAAGGAAGGGTATAAAGTGATGATGAAGCTACTTGAGAAGGTAAGAATTTTTTTTAAAGACTGGGCTGAATAAAACAGTAATCTATCTATTCAGGATGCACTTTGGGTGTCAGACTATTTTTTTTTTAGCTCAACAAGTAGGAATGAGAGCTTCAAAAGGAAGGAAAAAACAACAAGCTCCTATACTGAAGTGTCCCATGGCTCCAGATGCAGAATAAAACTAACTAGATTCTCACAAGCTATTTAGTTTCTTTTTGCTGTTGGCACAACAATCTTAGTAGGAGATAGTGCATTTCTTCTACAACTTCTAAAAGAGAAAAGAGGAGAAAGAAGGAAGAGAGAAGACAGAAGGAATGAGACAGAAAAAAGGTTTGATCTTCCATCTACTAAAAGGTGAATATCATCACACAGTATCTTGGAAAATCTTCTACACCTGAACATGCTTTTAGAGAAACAGACTTCCCAAGACATGGTATCAAAGGATAAGCAAGTCCAAAAAGCAGAGGAAAATACAAAAGAAGAGAAAAAAGTCTGGCAAAGAAGGAAGAGGAGAGGGGCAATCAACATTTGAAAGGCTTTCCAATGGTAGTAAATTGCTGTCGATGACAATTCTAACATGATATGCCAATCTTTGTCATGCCCTTTAAAAAAGATGTTGAAGGATTATACAACTGGGCTCTCCCCTTTATTGGGGAAAAACAGGTACCCTCTACCTTGAGCAGTAACTGCTAAAAAAATATAAATGGATTGTATCAAACTTGGCACCCTTGTTAGCATTATCAGAGAGGAAAAAGATTAAATGGACAAAGGTATTAATCAAGACATCCAGGTGAATGAAAGACACAGAAATGGATTTAAGCTGCAGACCATAACTTTATTCACTTAACAATGGCCAAGGGGTGCACAGCACCCACTCCCTCTCTCATACAGGTACTTAACTGGGCCCAATGCTGGGTTACAGGGCTTCCTCCACAGAACCAATAATTCAAGGTCAACCCTCTTCAGCCTCTCACTAGGATTCAGCTCACTTACGAATCATCCTAGCCTTCCCCCCGCAAGGGGGTAGAAGGTTCCCAGAGGAACCTCAGCCTGTGAAGACTTAAGGTCTCCCTTTTTCACAGGCAAATGGACTAGCCAAATCCTAGGACTCATTACATCTGGGAGCTGACCTTTTCAGGTTTTATTCACAATAGACACCAACCACAAGCTGAGATGACCTAACCCTCTTTCTCTATTAACTCCTAATGTTAGAGTTCCCATTCTTACTCCTTTTAACCTAACTGTGCCTCCACAATGCTGTGAGGAAGGAAAAAAACACACTGGACCCTTGCCAATGTGATCCAATAGGAAAAATTCCTTCCTGATCCCCAAAACTGGTGGTCGGTCTGACCCACAGCATCCTTGAAACACATCTCTATAGATCTTAATTACCGGAAGAGAAGATGAGGCAGTTATCAAGGCAAGACTGCCTCCAGGTGCCCATGAAGGAATTAAAGGGGGGGGAAGGTTGTGAGGCCAATTGGCTCCACCATTCCTCCTGCCATCAGCCAGCCAGTAGGCGGCAGAAAAGCCCCCTTCTGCCCCCAGCATATTCCTGCATGTACCAAAGACCAGGGGAAAAGTTCTTTCTTCTATCCTTGTGGAAACTAGTCATCCCTGCTAATCTAACCAAACTCCCTCTCCCCCACCGCTGAGATAGGGAGGAGCATTTTCATCATTTATGCAAGTGGGAAGAAGGCCTTTCCAAATCTGTTCTGTGGATAAATTGACTTCAATCTGCTGACCTGTCAATCAAGTACTTTCCATAAGAGCTACACTGGCTAACGGACAGGAAGCAGATGAGAAGAGATGGAATTAAACTACTTCCTTACAATGTTACTGTTTTAAAGAGAGTGCTAGCTAATGTTTCACACTAAGGTTTTTATCAAAATCTCAGAGTTCCAGAAGAATTATTTATTTTACAGACGAGTATGTGATATTACAAAAAGGCAGCGCTAACTAAAATTTAATTTAAAAAGATACAAATTACATGAATATATTGAGATGGCCAATTAATGAATGAAGAAACAGCAATTTTTGTCAAGACAATTCTTAACAGAAAGAGTATTTTTATAATAAGGTTTATTTATATTGATGCAAAGAATAGTTTCATAATAAGTAAGTGCCACGTAAAAAAAACCCAAACATATTGATACCTGGACCAACATTTCCTTAGAAAAGGTATTGAAATAGTAAGTGGCATGTTCCTCAGGATTGCTATGTCTTGTGCTTCTTGGTCCTATGGTAGCACCATTATTATCAAAACCTTCAAGCAAACAAAAGACAGGGCAAATTAGTATCTACCTTCTCATATTTTCTTCTTCAATTTTTTAAACAGTGGATTAACACATTTGCACTGATAACTTACCAATTTGTATTCCAAGTAATGTTAGCGGGAGAGAGACCATTTTACATAGTTTAATAAAGGAAATTAATTACATGGAACAAAATTATCAAGCTGATTACACAGCAAAGTACATTTTGGAGTTTTAGTTTTCATTGAAAACACTCCTAGATAGTTATATTACTTTTTGCAAGAAAAATGTAGACTTAAAAAAAATACAACAACAGTATATGTCTTCAAAGTCAATGTACTGTAGCAGCAGAAACAACAATTACAAAAAACCTTAATTAATGCTATTGAAGGCTGTATAACAGAGGACAAAATATTTTTTAAAGATACAGATTTTAAACATTAAAGAACCACAGAGACCAAAGCCACTGAAGCTACTGTCCTAATGTTGTTATTCTAAATTATTTATACATATAAAAGGAAAATCAAAGTTAACTAATAAATCATTTATGAAAAGATTCATATGCTAAAGAAACCAACTTTATCACTCAAAAATTACGTGAAAGAAATATCATGTTTCCTCTCAGAAAATTTAATATCTTTTCTTAAAGCAATTCAACATTCCCTCAAAAAGCTTTACAAAAAACAAGCTGCTCAAAACATATCAATTTTTTTCAGAAATGGTTTTCACATTTTCTGGCAAAGAATGATAAAAATAGAAGAAAAAGTAGAGAGGATGCATGTCATTTAGTTTCAACTGAAAATAAACTTTAATATTAAGGACATCTATGGAGAGCAGACTTGGATTTTAAAAAGTTTAGTAAGTTTTTTGTTTCTATTGAGTTTTCATAAAACTGTGCATTATGACAGAAGAATGATGAGAAATATTTAAAAAGATATCTAAGTACTATACTGTGACACTAAGCCAGAAAGAGGTAAGCCCCAGCAGGCTGAATGATCCAAAATCAACCTTTCAAGACATATCAGAAAAGTATTGAAATGGTAATGAGGGTCATTCCTTGTGGCTAATTGGCCAAATATTTGAAATACAAGTCTATATTGTTGGAAGTAAATGCTAATTATATTTGTCTGTGGTTACCTGCTAGAATTTTCATAATATGATTTCATTAGCTGGTAGATAGTAACTGCTTTTCCTGTCTATTGCTGTGTTCTATTGATTTAGAGATCAAAAGAGGATATTAACATTTAGATGAAACTTGGGTGAAATAATACCATTGTCTTTATTTCTCTTTGAAATTTGTAACTCCACATTGTAAAACTACCTTTTAATGAAAAGTTACCTTATGCTAATCAATGCATGCCTAGGAAATAGAGAGGTTACTTTAAAGCCAAAAGTAATTACCTAGTATCCATTCAAGGAAATATCTGCTGTCAAGAGGTTATCATAGCCTGCTAAAGAACTATAAAGGAAGCTTCGAACATGATCCTGTTTTATCTTAGGCCTACTTAAACCATGTCAGAGGAGGTTTAAATCATAAGACGAAGGCCCCAGCTCCAAATCTGGATTTACCCTGCTGTTTCTCATGGAAGAAATCATACAGACTTTGCACATGGATTGTCTATTGGATTATAACCTATGAACTAATTTATGGAAATAATTTTTGAAACTCTACTTACCATCTCTACTATGAAATTGACCTATGGACTTCATTATCATCTGAATGTATAATGATTTTTTAACTAATACTCTCTCTTTTTCTATTTTAATAAATATTAGATTAGTTAATAAGAATTGGTTGTGAGCATGTATTTGGGTAAGATCTGAAATATTCATTGATCTGCTGTGTAATGTGTCTGGTCCTTTGGGATTGGTAGAACTTTTTTATATGATGGACAAGATTTTCAGTAATCCCCATCATGTTTGACTTGGCTGCCTGGGTGGAAGCCAGAGGCTGGATGGTTTTAAGGGAACTGTGTTTTTGGCTTCTGAATAACCAGTGAGGCAATTAGAAGCTGTGTTATTGCTGGCTTGGTGAATCTAATTTTAGAAATAACCACCAGTTTTGTGAGGATTGCCTGGCCCATTATTTGCAGTTTTACCCCAATTAAGCTAAGTGTGGCCCCTCCAGAGGCCAAGATCACATATACTATGAAAACTTAGATCTAAAAGAGCCTCAACTCTTAGTTAAAAGAAGAGTGCTTTTATATTTACATTAGAATTTTCTCTTAACTCAAAGAAAAAATGATAATATTAATAAAAGCTATACAGATCAATTAAATGGAAAATGGAGATTATATAATTGTACAGAATATAGGACATGCATAATCAATGTGGTGCTAATTCTGCAACACTTATACACGTTGAATTATGCAGCCACTCCATATACCAAAATCACATTGACTTCAGTGGAAATTGCACACATGGAATAGCTGTGGAATCTGCCATACATAATTTTAAGAAAACAGTGTGACGTAACACCAGGAGTTAGAGAAAGATGGGTCAGATGTTGTTCTTAATGTTCTTTGTAGATGTTTCAAGTTCTGTTTTTATAGGAAAAAAGGTTAGTTACTTGGATTCAACCTTAATTTGGTGGGTTTTTTAAATTTATTAACTGCAATTTCCTTTTATTTGGAAAAATTAGGGAAATGATCTTCCTATATAAATGAATCTCCCTGTCTTTTTTTTTTTTAAAGTAAAAAGCTCATAAAAATGCTTTGAACTGTGAAATAGATATGAAAATAAAGTGTTTAACTGAAGTTGGAATTTTTAATCCCCCTGCTGAATGAACCCATCTGACAGAATGTGATATGAGTTTAATCAGCAGTATTAAAAAACCAGTCAGAAGATAAACCAATATTTACTCATGAAAAAAATTGGTTTGATAATCAAAGATTTTTTAAACTGATTATAACAAACATTTTCCATAGCTCTTCATTAATTCTTTTTCTGACCAATTGGCATGATATCAAAATTAAAAGTATTATACAATGAGACACTGAGCATCCATAATGCATCACTATTTTCACCAACATTTTTAGCTTCATGACAGTCACCCAAAGTAGGCTCAGAAATGCTAATTTAGGCCACAATCATGTATATATTTACGTACCTAAAGTTAAGCACATGTATTGGTGTTTGTGGAATCAGGGAGTTAATATAAATTTTACTTTCAAATATATTTCAATTTATCAATATTCCCTTCATCCTCCTTACCCCTTCCTGCTTCAAATGTAAGTTACACTCACTTATGGCTTGTCTTATTTTAGACTATTAGAACTTTGGGGCAGGGACTGTCTTTTAATATGTACAACTCGCAGCACAATGGACCCCATTCCTTATTGGAACCTGTGGGTTCCAAGAAAATTTATAAATAATTTACATATGGCAAGGATTGTTGTTATCATGGACTTTTTCACATGGCTGTGCTGACCAAATTTTTTTTTGTAAGTCACATTTGATAAAATCAAAGTCTGCTACACACAACTTTTTCAAGGGTCTTTCTTTGTGTGGTCTAACACATTGGTGCCATTATGTTGCACTAATAAATACAGCAGGAACATAATCAATACTGATTTTTATTTTTCAAGTCACATACATAAGATTTCACCATTACCAATACCTGGCATTATTTTTACCAAGTACATTCCTTTCTCTGCTATTAAACAGATAATTATCAAATGCAATACAAACCTACCTAGAAGCCATGCATAAAGCCTTCTGTTGAGTGACATATCCCTGCGCAGTACTACATGAAGGGCTGCTGACAAAATTCTGATCATGTCTGGGCGCGTTGCCTGAAGAAATTAGGAATATTACTTAGTTTAACCACAGAAAATGACATCTGTAGCTGGCTAATGGACTAGTGTTCACTAGAAAAAAATTATTTAATTTCTTGAAACCTCTGAATTCATAGCAGTGAAGTAACACAAAGTTCTGAGTCTTACAACAGCCACCTATCAAAAGTGCTGCATGTCACTGCAACTACAGCAGAAAATTACTCCCTCTATTAACTGTCCATCACCTTGTTACAATGTATTTCACTTTGCTTATCAAGTGGAAGTCACAGAAGCAAACTTAATAAAATGCAAAAAAAAAATCCCCAGAGGATATAGTCTTAAATAATTTCTCCTCACCGATTAGTATTTAAAAAGTCCTAGCTTATGTGGATTTTAGTGCTCAAGAAAGGTACTACATGAATAGCACTGATAAATAAAATTTGGGTTCCAATCAACCAAAATGTTTCAGGTCAATTCAAAATCAAGTTTTTTTATTTTTCAATTTGTTCCAAGTTAATCAAAATGTTTTAGTCAACTCAAAATTAAATGTTTTATATTTTTTCATTTTGATTTGGCTATTTTCAAGTGTTTTTTTCCCTTTTTGGGGATATTTTATCTTTAAAATTGGCCAAATGAGAATTTGAAATACCATTTTGAAACAGAAAGTAAAAACAAATAGTTCACAAATGTTTCCATTTTTTCCTGCTTAATTTGAGCCAAATTTGCAAATAATTTTAGAGAATGAAAAAAATGCATTTTTCTAAAAACAAATCTATTCATCAAAAAAAATTTACCCAGCTCCAGTGCCATTTTAACCCTGAAGTGGAAGGACTAAATTTCAGTCACTATTGATCTGGGCTGCAGTGGTTTAAGTGACCAAGAAGGTGAAAAGTTCTTTCCCACTGCCAACTCCTTTGGATGTCTAACTATTCCCATCCATTATTCATTTTTAATTCTCCGATACTCTGAATCACTCACTCTGCTAAAAGAATTAACTTGTGAATCTCTTAAAATATTGAGGACTTGAAAACTCACAAATGAGCTAATAACTTGTTTTCTAATCAATTAGAAATTGTGGGGGGAAAATTTCTAATAGGTCAGATCCCATCTCTACCATAAAAAAATTTTCCATAAAGAATAAATGTTTTCTCTTATATTCAGTCTGTATACAGTAAAATGTCAACCTATAAACATCATGAGCCTAGGGCAGGAATCACTATATGCCAATACACAAGCTACTCGAGAGATATTCTCTTATGGAGGAGTCTATTTATTTTGATTTTGGAGAAACCCATTAATAAAGATTGACTTAATATCAGTACTTGACTGCAAAAGAATCTATATATGCAGGAGTATTGTGGCTATATATTTCTTTATTTTATATTAATATTTTACCTGACTCATATGAAATGGAAAGCAGAAGAGTATTAAGTCTAATGTGCTCCTTTGGACTAATACACTGGAATCCTGCACTGATGTGCTTACTGCTTCCACCTGAAATAACATTACCATTAAAATCAGACTTGTAATTAAAATAACATAATGGATTATATTTCAAAGAATATATACACATGCCTCAAAAACAGATATCTGAAAATTTTTTAAATCAAAATAATCTGGTTCAAAATGAGATATAATGTAAACAATGTAGACGCAAAAAATGAAATTATGAAAACATGGAAGATAGATATAATTTGCACAATTTCTACTAACTGTAGAAAGCATTTAAGCTTTAAAATATGCAGGCTTTGATTTAGCTTGATCAGCAAAGTAATTCACTACAGATTTTCCAAGAAGCACCACAAAATTTAGCTATTTTTATTGAAAGGTGTAATGAATGGCCAGCACAATTTAAAAACACTACGCAATTTTTAAAATCTAAATTATGAAATTTAATCTAACGTGCACACTAACTCAATCTAACTGGTGCTAGAAAATAAACAAAATGTACATATGTTCTTTCTGTAAAGATTATTTTCAACGACTGAAAAGACATCAGAAAATTTCTGGAAGCTGTACAGTTATGTAAATGAGCCTTACAGGAAAGAATGAACAAATTACCATTAACTCAATGTCACTGCCAATTATATAGAGCTGATCTTCCATTGAAAGCTTCCTGTTTAGATGGGAGAGGACATAAGTGATTCCAGGTAACCGAACCGCAGGACTGGTAAGAAGACTACCCCAAAGGGCACTATAGAACGCTGATTGGTCGACTGCACCAGCAACCTTCTCCAACAGTGTGTTGGTTCTACAGCACAAGTGACAAAAAAGGTCAGTGGAACAGAGAGGCTGCATTAGCTCATACCTTTGGAAACTAAACATTTTCTGCTTTACAAAACCTAAAATCAGGCTCTATGTACAGAGCAGCAATCAATGTAAAGTTCAATATTTAGCAAAATATTGCAGACAGAGATTCTTTGCTTCAGAAAGCAATGCACTGTGTAATATATATTATCCTATAAGACCTCCAAAAATCTCACAATCCTTTGGAAATTTCAGCATTACCCACTGGATAAAGGTAAATGTATTAACACTGAAAGAGAGATGTGTCTGGCACTGATTATTTAACATAAAATTTAAAAATGAAAATACAAAGCAAGATATATCCCTCACAGTTTCTATATGGACAAAAGTACTTATGAAGCACATTCTTTGGAAAACCTCTTTTTCATATAGGCTAGAGTCAGCTTGACCCTGTTTAAAAGCTGAACCTAAATTTTTATGACAGAAACCCTTGTTTCTACTGTATGGCACTTGAATCTCAGCACAAAATACTGACACTGAAGTATTACACCATGGGTACATCTACACTGCAATTAAAAACCTACAGCTGGCCTATGCCAGCTGACTCGGGCTCACATGCCACATGCTAAGGGGCTGTTTAATTGCAGTGTAGACATTCAGCCTTGGGTGAGAGCCCAGGTTCTGAGACTCTGAGAGGTGTAATTTTAGTGTGTAAACTGAAGAGAAGGACCTATTGTTCCTGATTAGTATACCTTAGACTTAATTTAGATTTATATTTTGGACCAAGATTAAGTGTTACACATATTTGTTTTCAAAGTTCATAAATGGTAAAACAACCATTTTGAGTGACACCCACTAAAATGGAACAAGGAATACATTTTCTAATGTATCACATATCTCTAAAACTGTATAATAAGTTCTGTTTTGGGGCTACTTGATTTAATTTCCTTTTAATATATGCCATCAATAAGTAGTTTATCTTTCTTCTAACATAATATTATGAATCTTGTAAAAATATAGCACCTTAATGTTCATCTGGGATTACATCACTTGCTGGATAAAACCTGTTACTTAAATATCTAATTCTTTTTAACATACCAGCAAAACTCAGTATTTCATAAAGTTAAAAAACAAACATTTTAGTAGTACGAATATATTAGTATATTCTTACCTCTCATAGTACTCTGATCCTTCCTCTAAACCAGGCAGAATCCCAGTTAGCAATCCTTGCAGACCAGGTTTTAATGTTTTTCCCAAAGGAAGGTAATAAATCTCATACAGGCTGAGTAATGCTGGTTTGACTGACATAGCAGCATTGGCAAGAAGAGGAAACAGCCCAGAACTGTAAACAATAAAATACAGTAATACTCTTTCAGGAAGCTATTTATGTGATACACCTAACCTAGATCACACAAAACAGTTATAGCAGTGCCCAGCATTGTCACAAGAATACCTTTTTATCTTGGTGTTTTGTTTTGGTACAGAGACACTATGGCAATAAGTATTTCCCAGGTTAATAGACTGGTACGGTGAGGCCACTAGTTGACTTTATGGAGTCTTATCATTCTCAGCTCAAGAAAGGAAGATGTAGAATAGCGTGTGAATTGCAACAAGTATATAACAAGATGAAACTGAACTATTTTAGTAGGACTGGGCACAAAATCTATCATTGTAACTGATCTGCATCTGGAAAATTAAATCTTAAATGCATGATATTAGAAAAGGAATTATCAAATGAAAAAAACACCACAAGTAAAGCATCTTCAGGTCTATAAGGAAAACATAGAAATGCAGACATGGTATAATGGGAACTAATATAGGAACTAATAGGTATAGAACTAATATGGGAACTAATAGGTATAGAAAAGTATTTCCTTATAATAAAAACTATGCTCTTGTACTGTACAAAAATAAGCTTCAGGACAAACAAAATAAATATACAAAGAAGATACAAAATAATTTTAAAAATTACACAATATTCATTGCAGATATCGAGCTTGCAAATAAGTCCTCAAACTAGCAATATGAACATTAAAAAGGGATAAAGGAAAGTTTAATTTTAGAAGCATAAGAAAAAAAACATTGAATGGATGTATAAGAACAATAGGTTATTCCCATTGTGAGGATTTTTCCCATTGTGAGGGCAATAAACTAATACCTCCTCTCCACATCCCCATTCCAAAACAATAAAATCTACACTAAACAGAGCCAAACACAAGGCAGATTGCTAATGCTATGGTTCATTCCTGGATTATGCCTGCTGCCCAAAAAATGGGATTACATATAAAAAATAATCTTTTCATTAGGTTGATCCCTTTATGTTATAATTCAGCATAGGATGTTCTTTTATCTGACCTTTCTATAACTCGGTGTCTTTACGTGATTTTCTACATTTGCTATGTGCAACTGCTGCTTCTATAGCTATTTCAGGAAAACAGAAGTCAGTTTTAAATCTGATAAACAAAACAGAGTTTTTTTAGATAACAAAAATAACAAATAACAAAAATTTGTCTCTGCCAAATCTCTTAAATTACTACAAAAATGTAAAGAACAGAAGAATTCTGAATACAATTTTATTTTTCAGAATCACTGACGGCCTAATCCAAAACCCACTGATGTCATGGATCAGACCATGAATAAATACTCAGTATATGTTAGGAAAAATTATGGTTGGAGTCACACTGTCCTAAGAGGCCTAGAGTGGATACCTAAAAATTTCTGATGAAAAGAAAACTTTCTGGGAACTGTCTTTTTATTCATACACTGTAGAAATGAAAAAAAAAATGTGTGTGTGTGTGTGTGTGAAATTGCTATGTCACTCTCAACAACCAAAGTGTGTCTTTTGTTCCTCAAATACCCTCTTGGTCTCCAGAGGATACTTTTCTCTAAAAGCCACTGCTTGTCCTTCAAGGACTTGATCCTTAGATGGCTGAGGCCACCTTTACTGGCGATGTTCAGGACCTTTGTGCCAGTCTTCCTGCATCAGCAGTGGTGGTTTTAGTTAGATTACCAGATACTGCGTTTAACATCAGACTGTAACTTGTTATAATACTGCAAGATGCTGCAGCTAAGTGGCTCATTTTGCTCCAGCATATAGAGTCCATCTGTCCATCTTTAAAAAAATGTTTAAAATACGAAATTGAAAAAAAATCTTCTAAACAACATTAGATGAACTAAAAATCTGAAAGTTAATGACATTTCCACTATTTTTACCTGTACAGGAAAAGATCTTTAGCCAGACGCTTGGGTCCAATGATTTTGAAGATAATCTCATATGTTTCAAGTGCCTTCCGATGAACCCCACCTGGCAAGGCTGGATGAAGGCATTGCGCTAGACGCTTGCCTATGGTCAACTTTTTAGGTACTACTTGGTACTTTGCATTGTTTTGTAAAACCTGGAAAGAAAAATGTAAATCTATTAAAAATATCCAACAATTAGTTATTGCCAGTTACATATTTTACTATTTATTTCCCAAGCATTATGATAGGGCCCACTTGGGAGTTATAATATATTTCAACATAACTGTCCCAAATCTCAATTTTGATAAATTGCCCTGCTATCTTCTACCCTGAGGCACTTCATCTGTGCCTGTCTTAAGTGAAATTGACTAAATACATGCAATTTCACTTACATGAGGGCCCACAGTTAAAGAATATTTATCCTATTTTATTCAGGTTTTGATGCCACATCTACCACAATGGTATTTCAGGAGAGAAATTAAAACTCTCTGGCTTCCTACACAAGTTACCAGCAGAAAAAGGACTGTTTGTGATCCCTTTTAAAATTATTCTACTAAAAAAATCAATAGTTGTTGTTTAAGAAACATAGACGGATGCAGTGTGCAAATCAAAAAACTGTAGAACTTTCCATAACTGAATTCACAGTTATATTTGAGATTATGTAGTGTAAGAATATACTGAGAATTCCACAACCAACTTTAAAAAATAAAGCTAAAACTTTTTTATACAAATTGACAACTCTGTAGTCCTCATCCACCATATTAGTGCTCCCAAATTCTCAATATTCCACAGGACATAGTAAGCAAAATAAAAATGCTTCAGACCAGCTAGTTTGTGGCGCCGATCCTGCAAAGAGTTCCATATGGGCTGATTGTGGGCACAAATGAACCCAACTGTGTTCAGTGAGGCTCCATGGGAGCACAAGGGGATACCCGCATGGAACTTCTTGCAAGTTGGGGCCTATGTTTATGCAGTGTCATGTAAGTCTACTGAGCTATTACATATTTTATTCTAATTGACAAGGCAGTAAGAATGTTCAGAGTCCAAGCCTATATCCTGGCCTCATCCAAAACTTCCACTGGTAGTTTTTTGGAGCATGAGGAATATAGGGTTGGTCCAAAAATGTAAATTAGAGTGAAGTATTCATTTAATCAAAAAGTTTAGAAATGATGGGATTAAAAATAAACAAAGCTACCCCAATTTAAAAAAAAGAGAAAATAAGTGAAGGATTTTCAGTGTACTTCTGTGAAAAAGGTGGTGCGCTCTCTTTCTCACTTATCATAATAATGGTTTCTACTGAAAATCATTAGAAACATGGATAAGAATTTCTTATCCAATTTTCTGGTCCAAGATTACCCTCATAGTGAGCAGCAAAAATTAAATCTTTTGCCAGTAAGCTTTATATATATATAAATCAGTTGAAAATTACAAAATATTTCATACTCCATACTAAATTATTTCAAGAGCTTTAGCTTACATTTATTACCTACTGAAAATTAACTACTAATTGGACTGAACCTAACTTCCCATTATAAACCCATTTTCTAGATGCACCATCCTATCCCTTTCCATGGAATTTCATAGCCCATAGTAAAATTTGTGATTTTGTGGTTAAAATTTGGAACAAATTGGAAAAGACTTTTGGAAATATTATGGTTCAGAAACTGAAGTGGGTTTTTACTTCTGGAACATTTTCCTAATATTTTTTGCTTCACGGGTACACCAAAAATGCTTGTACTACAGACTTCAAATTTGGCTTAATCTGTTGGTTTTGGCAAGTATTATGTCTTTAGCTCTTTTATTTGTGAATGAATTCTTACACAATTTGTTTAATGCACACATACTTTATAAATTACTTCCTGGCTTGACCAGTATAGCCATGGCGGAAAGAGACAAGTATGTGTGGAAGAATAACAGGCAGGGAACTAAATGGGGCTACTGTGCAAGATGAGGGACCATCTTGTCTGACTGGGAGAATGAGTGAGGTCGGCATAAAGGAAAGCATATTCGGGGTAAGGAAGAAAGAGTCCTCCCTAGTGTATTTTACCTTTCTCTTTATGATTAGGAGAATTGTGGAGATTATGGGGAACTATAGGGATGATCTCAGAACAGAAGAAAGAAGCCACATAAATAAGAGTCTAAAAATGTCTAAGAAAAAGTGGTGTTAATCATCAAAGAACTTGTTAGTTCCTCAGCAATTTCTGTACATTAAGTAATTTAACCTATGTAGAGGTTAACCTGCTAAACTATTTTTCCAACAGTTTAATAATATTTTAGGTTCAAAATTGTTGAAACCTTATCTTTGTATATTATATATGAATCAATCCTCAAAGCTTTATTCCTCCATACACCTGCTGCTTCTTCTGAAGCGTGCTACTGTCATACCTTGTTTAGCTTTCCAAGGGCTGATATCAAATCTGCCCATTCACTGGAGTATTCAAAGTTCTTCAGTGCTTTGTCAACTGCTGCTACATAGTTTCTATATTTGGAGTCACTCAGTAGCTCCACCTCCTCCGTGTTCATCCTCCCACAGAGTCCCCACTAGAGACCAGCTTGCAATTCATGTAAAATCATTAGCTGTAAAACAGTGAACATTTTTTTCCCGAAAGATTCATAATATTAAAATAATTTTAGATACAAAATTTCATACAAAGAGCTTGTGATCATCATAGAGGCTAGATCCCCTCCCTGTGGAAGACTTTACAGATATGTGAGAATAAAATTAGGCTTACTAATTAGGACAAATCTGTGTATTGTGTACAAAAATATTATTTTGCACAGATATTAATGTGTTTCTTGAAAGGAGTTTGCGTTCACCTTGTCAGCTTGAAAATCAAGTAAAGTTAATTATTCAAAGCTTTTCCACCAAAAATGTTCCACGGGTTTATAATTCTAAATAATGCAACAGGTTTGAAAGCTTCATACTCTTGATAGACAGCAGTTCAGAACATTCTATATACCATAATTTCAAATCAATAAATGCACAGCCACACATTATGGATTTATCATTGTATTTCTGCATTTTGTTTTTAATTTCTAAGCCATCATTGGAACAATTTGCCACCATGCTTTCCATGAAGTGATCCATCTTTCTCAATCACCCCCAGGGCAAAGAAAAAAATGAAGGACATACATATGCAACACAGTTGCATAGTCTTCAGAAGCGCCCTTGGGACTTAACATTTAATTACGACACATTTAGTCTTCCAGTTTAGTAATATATTTCATCATGTCCTGCATCCATATATTATAGTTTTAAAAGCACTTACACTGTTTTGTATAAAGAAAGTACATGCACACAGGTACAATAGCATTAATTGTTAATAGTATTTTGTAATCAGAGGTTTTAGCAGTATGTTGCACTAGTCTACACTGAACTTGGTGGAATTCTCTGGTTACAATGATATGGTGATTACCAGTACAGGACTTATATTGTGTATTCATATTTTAGTTTTCCTTAATCTTATTTTTTCCTACACTGCTCCTTTGGTACCATCCACAAACCATCTGGGAATTACAATTTATAGTTGGGTTATTCTACTCTAACATACCTGGCAATTGTAGCTTTGCAGCAGTCTTTCTTGTTTGATAGCTCACAGAACAGACACAAATACTTCAGGTTTCTAAATTCCTCCAAATGAGATAAATGAAACTACATAATAGATTTCATAGCCAACAAATGCAGTTTTCTGTCTTGGGTAAGATCAAAGAGTGGGAAGGACAATGAGTTGGTTGATGTGTAGCTCCATGTTCAATTTTGGGTTGAAGTCCAGCAGACAGCAAAAAAACACCTAAATCAAGCAGAAAACTGAAAATGAAAAGTAATAATAAAAGAACTCCATTCACCAACTTGCCTAATAGATGCGATTGCAACCAAAAAAGCTATTTTGAAATAGAAAAGCTTCAAAGGGATCTCCCACATGTGACCTGCTTTCTAGCCAATTATCTCCTATGATGTATGAAGCTTCCATTGAGAAGTAATAGAGTGAGTTACTGGGGAGTATATAACAGTAAAGTAAAGGCCTCTGAAATAATAGAGAGAAGAAAAGTCAATATATAGGTGGAAAGCAATATCCCAAGATATAAAGATGAAGAAGACAGGAAAGGTGGAGATCCTTGGATACTATTAAAAGAAAGTAAAAAACATACTGAAGGAATCAGAAAATAAATGTTTCTTGCATTACAGTATCTGATAAATGTCTTCTAATTGTCCAAGATGTGTCACACAAAGTGTGGAGAATTTTCTGCCATTCATCAGCTCAGCAAGAAATTCTATTTGATGGAACCCTATTCCATAAACTTCAATACAGTTACCTGAGGTGCAGTGGGTGACTGAAGAAAACAAAGCCCTAGAGCAGATCATCTAGTATTTTAGGATACATATAGTGAGATTCATCACCATGCTCATCAAGCCTGAAAAACATGAGCGGTGAGTCCATCCAATAGCTAACAATATCACCACCTCTGTCTCAGTCAATTTTCTCAGGACTTTCAGTAACCATGGGGAAAGGGAGAAGTTGTATGCTCAAACTTTTACTATAGTTTCCAGTGAAGACACCACTAAACAGGGCTTTGGGTTTCAACAGCTGAACCAAGTGAACGTGACAGATACAGTCAAGGTGAGCCAGTCAATTTTGCCAAAACATTTGAGGTCAACAGATATGACCTGAGCTAGTCTTCCCAGGATTTCTTCTTTCACTGCAATTAGGAGATAGAACTCCACTCAAACACCCAGGAGAAAGGCAAGATTGGTGACAATGAGAAATCCTGCAGGAGTTGCCCCGTTCCTCCAAGAACTCTGGAGAAAGGTGGAGGACTCCAGTACTAAACTCTGATAGTAGGGCAATGGGGCCATAAACTTAAACAAATAAGTACCTTGATAGATAACTCTCTGCTCTGTCTTCAACACACTCCTCTCCACCTGTCTTCTTTTCCGGATCACTGGAATTCTTGGTTATCCATCTCCTTGTCCTTCTTTTGTGAGCCTCGTTTTTCTCGTTTTCTTTTTATCCTAGAAAATAAAAAAGGAATGAGAACTAAAGGAAGAAGGAAAGAAGGAAAATAGACATATGCTTCTAGATACAAGGAAGCAAACGAACTGGAAGGAAGAGACATGAGACAGATGGGGCCTATGTACGGAAGGCTGGATTAAAAAATCTTTTGCATTCTTGCTGCCTGATAGATGGAACAATAATGATGATTGTCCTTTACTTTCTCTGTGGCAGGACAGAAATTGAATGTATGATACAAATATTTAATGAAGCAAATATGCTCAACAAGAGTGCCAAACTGATGCATTCTGGAACTCACCACTGAAGTTAAGAATTCTATTAATGTTATGACATTTTGTTTAACAATCTTTGCTTCTAATTAAATTAAGAAAAAGATCCATTTAACACAAAGAATAGAATGCCCAGCAGATTGTTCAAAAAGTTAGGGGTACAATGACTGTCAATGTTTGATCTCCAAACATGAAATAAAATATTAACAACAGTAAAAGAGAAGAAAGGACAAACATACAAAAGCAGCAGGATTCTTATTTTTTCAGACTTTAGCACAAGCACAGAGGAATGGAGAAAAGAACTGACATAGGGAATAAATGCTTCTTAGGTTAAAAATATTTCTTTCTTTCTTCTTCTTTATCCAGCTACATGTTATGTACAACAAAGCCACTTATATTTTGGTGGGGAGAGGGGCTACCCCTTCAACCTCCCCATCCCGCCCAAATGTTTGTGTGAAAGAGTGCTCACCAGGAATATAAACTCCTATTTAGAAACGGAAGATCGGGACTATTAAATATTACTTAATAACAATATGACTATTTTCCTGGAGGCCTTATTCCTGACTTAAATATTAACAGTTCAGAATATTTTCCTGGCTCTTTTCCCTATACAAATATGACAATTAGTAGTAGCTTATAATTAAATAACCTTCATATTTAGAAATTGGTAAAATGCCAACTACATAACACTAATGAAATGACAGTATTCTTTAATTACTAATGAAGAAACGTAACAATGCAAGTATAACTATGCAAATATATATTAAATAGATTGCATATTACTTTATCCTATTCAGTAATAGAGCCACTTTCCCTTCTAGTCTGAGCTTCACTTCCCTGCTGTACCTTGTCAATGTGAGGAAAGCTTTTTCTAACCATTGCATGTGCAATACATGTTCTGTGGATAAAGAAACACAGCCTCCAATTCTGTAAATCCGGTCTCTTTTACAAGCACTACATTTAATCACCATTATTTTAAAATCAAAACTATGAAAAAAACAATTTGTTTCCTTAAGGTTCCGTATTTATCTTCTATTGGGATCTTTTATTCCAGATGACTACTCTACTAGCATATCCTTTATCAAAAATAATCTGTATTAGAAAGAGATTATTGTTTCGGTCCAGTATAAATTTGACTAATTGGATTAATGTTGAGTTTTATTTATTATTTAAAGTGTCGGTACAGCAAAATGCAGTGCGACAATGTCTTCTGCATCTAGAACGGATTAGATTTCAGGGTACCTTTACAAATATCCCTCTATGCATGTACCCTGAGAATAAATACAAATTCAAGAGAAGGCTTGGTTTAACTATAAAGTGATCTGAAAGGATTGTCCCAGCTCTGGGACATTTGATCTGGCATGTTACAGAATAACTGCAAGTCATTAAAGTAACAGAAACCAACTCCTTCCAAGAAGAAGCTACGCCTTTTTCATTTCATAACATTTTCAATCACAGATCCCAGCTTCCCTGTATCATTTGTTTTTAAAATACCCTAATTTATAACAAAAGTAACCATGCTCTTGCCATAAACTTGCATACAGTAGCCATGATTAAAGTTTATTGTGTTTTTAAAAGAAACTTCTAAAATTTCAAATAAAGTAATCTGTCAACATATGCGATAGGAGAAAAAAATAACATTAAAAACAATAGTGAGAATCCTGTGGCATCTTAAAGACTAACAAATTTATCTGGGCATAAGCTTTTGTGGGCAGAAACCATACACTTTCACACACTAATTCCTGCCTCCAGCACACGATACCTGGTTGAGCCACAGAATATGTCTTTAAGCAAGACAAGGAGGAAGAGCATTCACTACTTTTGGGAGATGGAGGTGACTATACTGAGATCAGTGGTAGAAAGGATAGGGTGTGAAGGCCCATGTAATAAGAGACCCAGTTGGATAAGTAGGGTGGGTTAGAGTTCTATAAGGTTTTAAAGGTGATATCAAGAACGTTAAGCATGATTGGATGAAGAGAAGGATAGCCAGATCAAGGGGCTGTAAAGACAATGTTAGTGGCCCCATTTTGGCTAGGCTAGACAAGAGTGAAGAGGCACTTCGCTAGGCCAGAGACATGGGAGGTCACAGAGATCTCCCCAGTTTGTGAAATGCACTTTGTGTTGTTTGAGTGCATAAAGCAGACTTGAATTGGCCTGTAATAGTCAGTGGTAAATTTCCATCTTTTCTGGGGAACTATGAGCAGAAATCTGGCCAGTACAGCTCCTGTGCCAGCTGCCCCTACCATAAAGGTAGGAAGGAGTGTATCATGAGTGGCAGGGGAAGCATGGCAGAGCAGACTTCAGTTATGGTCCTCTGCTGGAATAAGGTCACTGACAGACCTTACAGCAGGACTGGGTACCAGTGGCTCAGGTCCTACCCTCCACTGCCTCTGAGCAGCACCTGGCCCCAAGACGGCCGTGAGGTGTGCATTTATCTTCTATTACGTGATATTAAAGCACACAAACTCTCCAATTTCTTTACTACTCTGTTTCATCCTATTTGTACATATGCAGTGCATGATGGTGTGGCATAGTCTTACCTTTTTATTGGTATGAGTTTGGGCTCACTCAGTTGTAAAGCCTCTTTTGCAGGCCATCCCAAATGAGCGTCAGTAAAACCTTTATATGACACAGGCACGTTGTGGAGATGCTGCCTTTAACAGGAAAGGCATTTTAGAAGGACCTTAGAAATGTACTGAGACTACTTCTTGCAGCCCTTCATCTGTAGGCCCACTTGCCTTCATTATCAGGTATCTATCTGTTGAGCATTCAGGGATGGGAAAATTAGAATTAATAAATCTAAAGCACCTCTAAAAGTGCTTTAACATAGCTCTTCTAAAAAGAAAAGTATTGTGACTTTAGAGTATCTAATCTGGAGTTTTTCCAGGGAAAACAGCAAATGCTGTTTATCCCATCGGAAAGCTCTCTCACTATAAATCTCTTGTTTCTAGCTTTAATTGGTTATCACTGGCCCAGGTCTGAATATTGCGCATGCAAAAACTCAGTAAACGTAATCTGGGGATGAATATTCCACTTTCTGGGAATAGAAGGAAACATTTTTTGTGGCATGTGATTTAATGAAAAACAAAAGTGGATGTTTGAAGCTGCTCCAGTATTTGGAATGCTGGAATAAGTCACAAGGGAGCTGGATCACTGGACAGAATGTAGGTAAGGTGATCATTTCAATTTGTCACATAGTTCTGCAATTTACCACCTGGATACAACCAAAACCTGTGGAGTAGTACTTGGTTTCTGTTCCTAGATCTGTCACCAACTCACCGTATTACTTAACAGCCTGTTTCTTGAGCTGTACAATGGGGATAATGATATTTTCCAACTTTGTAAAGGGGTGAGAGCTACACATGAAAGACACTAAGTGCAGTGTTTGATATATGAGTTGATGTGTAATAATTTCACACATACACCCTCCACACAAATTTCTTTTCTAGGGATATTTTTTGTATCAGAAATGGGCTTTCTTCCAGAAACGAACAGGAAACAGGACTACTTCTCTGGGAATATTGTCCAGTTGCTAATTTCACTACCGGAACTGTGTTTCTGCCCATTCTGGCCCATGTCCACAACTGCCTCTATTGAAAATAAGGGGCCTGATGATTCTATGGATAATGGTAAACATATGTAGCCCAGGCAGTGTTATACTTTGAAAGCCAGAAATCATTAAAAGGTATTTTAGTTGTTGACAACATAAGATCAGTGTAGGAAACATCATCTAACAGAGAAATCTCATACCATTAAGTTTCATGCTCGGACAGTATTTGGCATCTTTCTTTCTTTCTTTCAACTGACTAATTCAAAACCAGGGCCAAAGAGTGTTCTGAAGTTTCAAATTAGTTTTTCATAACTGCAAAAAAGAGAGAGAGAAAAAAACTGGATCTTTGATTTTGTTTGTGTTGGAAAGTACTTTCAATTCAGAGTAGGTCACTTGATTTTCTTTTGAGTGTACATGAGACCTTTGACTTTTTGGAGTACACAGGAGACAAATTGAGTAATGTGATGTCATTACCTTGTGGAGTTCTCATAACACTAAATATATTAGTCACTTGTTGCCAGTACCAAAAGGGTAAAGAAGAAAAGCAGACAGAACTGTATATTATGTAGATGAACAGCAATGATTATTCCTTATGATACACACCACTTTCTTACTATTTAAGTCCTCCAATTTTTTGTAAAGCCTGCAAAAAGCATATTTGAACTAACTGATATTTCTCAGCTAAGTGCTCATCTTCTTGTGGCTATATAAATGTATTGTGTTAAATCAGTGAAATTTAGCACTCGGAGTGGCAATTTGAATCCATTAAGTTAAATAGATTAAAAGGGTGTAATATTTTATTGGAATCTAAGGCTATTCAATATCATGAGGACTACAAGAGGTCATACGCTTAGAAAAACTTCTCTATATATTTTTAAATGAAAGTTTGGTAATACACAGCAAATATCTGTTCAGCTGATGACAGGACCACCATTTCACCAGAAGCTGAGAAAGCTGTATCGTTCGGTCCTCCTTCCTTATAAACTATAAATGTGAGATCCTTGCTTTCAGTGAAATGAAACTTTGGATTTTATACAGATTCTATATTTTTCATAGTGAATATTTGTCTGTTGGCTAATGACAGCATATTCTCACAAGGAATAGTCATAAATAAGATGATGTGTAATTTTCTTTTCCTAAGTGTTCACAATCAGGATTCAGAGAGAAAAAAAAAAAGTTAGTGTTCCTTACCAATGCTGGGATTACTCCAAACTGCTTCTTGAACAATTTCTGCTACTGCGGCAGCTCCCATTGACTATTTTTTAGGGTTTTATTTATTTATTTTTCTTTTTTTTTAAAAAGGCCACCAGCCTTTGATCAAAGGGAGCATAGAATTAGTAATGTGAAGAGGAGAGCCGGCTGTGGCACAGCTGCTAGTGCAGAAAACATTAAATAAAAACCAAGATTTCTCATAGGGTAAGAGCCATGAAGAACAAGATTTATAATTAGCACTTAGATAATTTTAAAATCAATTCAGTATGGCAGAGTCTTTTCTTAAGGATGCTGGGGGGCGGGAAGGGGGGAACGGGCAGGGAAATGTTGTCCACTGAATGAGTTATATGGGATTATAGCTGCAAGTTCCCAGTTCTTGACAAGTTTAACAGGCAGATAAAAGATTGGTTAACCCAACTCTAATCTCCATTATATCAATCAATTAGAAGAGGTATACAAGTTTTAGTAGGTGACTAGTAATGTAATGCCCACTAAGTGGTGCTACAGCAATTCCAACCTTGCACCCATTGCTTCAGTCCTTAAGCAACTGTGCTTCTCTGAGAGGTGATTGGTTTATACCAGATATGCACAAACATGAATGCGTGTTTTGTACTAGAGAGATAATTATTAGAGACACACCAGTGACAGTGACAGATTACCTCTTTGTGACTCCTGGCCCACTTCACCTAAATACAGGAAGTAAAAAGTTGTCTGCATGCCCTGTAGCTTGCCTTTCTGGTGCTGAATTCAGTTTATTTCAAGTACATTTGAAAATGCATTGGTCACTGAGAACCATCGGTAATTCATCACAATGAAATTACAGTTGGATGAAAACAAAAGTGGAAGACACCTCTCTCTCTCTCACTCACACACACACACACACCGTTCACTCCTCCTCTTTTTACAAGTGGATGTTGCCCTGGTCTTGATCTTCCAGTCCATGTATTATGGAGTATAAGTAAATTCCTAATGTAGAAGATAATTGTGATTAATCTCTTACAAATCATTTACACCAAAGGGCATACTAAATTAAACCTTCTCAAAAACAGAATTTACTTTGTTTTTAGTTAATAGTATGTAAAATGGTGCAAAATCTTTCATAACTTTTTTTTAAAGCAGAGCCCCAAGTTAAGTTATAGTTGATAATATAAGGCTGGATTTAGCTTCCACTAAAGTCAATGGGCATCTTTCCATTGACTCCAGCTGCAGTTGCAGTGGGTCATTGATAAAAGTAATTGCTGAGAACTACCAGGAACCCAAAGGCTTTCATTATTCATCTGGAAGTGCAGTCACCATTAGTTAACATAGAATCTCATATGTGAACTGGAAAATAAACCCTTGGGCCAAAAAATTTAATCTACACCTAAATCTACACACCTAAATCCACATTTAGGGGAAATAATCTGTATAGGATGCCATATGCTACACAGTGTGCGTATGTGTAGTTTGATGATTACTTTTAAAGAGTGACTTTGTGTAATATAGCACGTTAGGTCAGATCAAGAACGGTCAGAGAGAGGGAGATATGTACGTGTGCCAGCTAAACAGCAGCTTTACTCTGTGTCCCTCACATACACATTTCTAGTTGCTGTACCTCGGCAAACATGCAGGAGAAAGTTCTGGCAAACTTGGTGCTTTCTACCCAGTCATGCGCTCTAGGGTCAAGCATGGGAGGAAATTTGTCTCCAGCCACAGCCACTTTTCCCCCTTTATAGTCTCAACCCAAACTTTGACTGCATGCAGCTGGGAACATTATCTGTACAGAAGGTTATTAAGGAAATAGACCAACATTTTCACACATGCAGCATCTCTCTCTGGTGTGCAAAACTCCTTTATGGCTGCTTCTATGCTGCAGTGGTCAGTGGAGGATCCACCCCTTAAGGCTGTATTAGGTGCAATGTGGAGAAGTTGCTCTTAAGAGGTGATGCCAGTGTGCAGAGGGAAGCACTTCAAAAGAGCTTGATGCCGCACCACCATCCCATATTAAAAGGTTCTGCCTTCAAAGATCTACAGCCTGGGTGTCCTCCTCCACATTTCACTGATGCTGGGTACGGAAATAACTACTGCTGGCAAAGTGACTTCACCTTCTCCTGTCAACATTGACCTGGCCATGGTGATCTATGTATTTGAAATAACTAATCTGGCATTTGCAAGTGCAAAGGAATTAAATTGCTGGCTTTACAAAAAGGTCCAGATGGTTCAGAATGCAACAGCCCATGTTCTTATCAAATCAGTACCCCAAGAGCTCATCACCCAAGGGCCCCATTCCTTATATTGGCTCCCTGTTACATAACCTGCTCAAGGCTTCAGTCCATCTTCAAATCCTTTTGTGGAAGTAACCAAAGCTATCCAAAGCACTGTTACATTCATACTGCCGACTAGATTAAATTGGCTGAGGGTGGAATTGATTCACCTTTCTCTCAAACACCCTTATCCCTCGGCAATTCAACTTGAAAAGGGTATAAACAAAACATATCTGAAAAATTATCTAGTTCTGTTGGGCAGTTTTAGACCCAAGGGACTGAATACTAAACCCCTTGCAATCCACTGACTTTCAGTAGAATTGCACAGGTCTTAAGGCAGTACAGAATTTGGCTCACAATATTCAAGTTTGTTCAATACTTTCCAAAGTGACTTTTTACTCTTATGTTGATGAGTTCAAGAGCGGTAGCCATGTTAGTCTGTTTTTAGCAAAACAGCAGGAGTCCTGTGGCACCTTACATACTAACAAATTTATTTGGGCATAAGCTTTTGTGGGCAGAAACCCACTTCATGCATCCGATGAAGTGGGTTTCTGCCCATGAAAGCTTATGCCCAAATAAATTTGTTAGTCTTTAAGGTGCCTCAGGACTCCCGTTGTTTTGCTAAAAACAGACTAACAAGGCTACCCCTCTGGAACTCATTAAAAACAGTGTTACAGACTCACTTCAATGTGTGAGATATAAGTTCTTCCATTTGTTTTTGTCAGTATGAAGGCCTTGTGTCCGAATGTCATTTTTAACCTTTATTTTCCATTTCCATCATGTACTCTAACAACTATTCTTTGCGTTGATTTACGGCTAAAGTGAAGATGCAACAAAAATTCTCTCAAGTTGTATAATTCTAGTAATTCAGTAGAACATTATTAAAGCTCAGTAATGGTATCATCTACTAAAATGCAACAATGGAGCAAACATGTCTGATGCAGAACTTCCTACATTTCCATATATTCCCTACTTAGGAAAATTAGCCTCCTATAAGTGCTTAATGAAGCCAACGTGTGGAAACAGTTAAATCTCTTTGAATGTAATACACTAAGTCTTTTAGTTCTCACAATTGCAGGTGGTAAAAGCATAAAACAATGTTTGTGTTTAATTCACATTATTAATACAGAAACTTTCTCCCTCCCAATATCATGTTTTGTTTTCTTAATGGCTTGTAACTTAGAAATTAATTGAAGTAAATATATAATTAAATTTGATGGCTCAAAGCCAAATAACTTCAGAAAAACTTCTGGTTTCTCTGTTGTACCATCACATATGTACAATGGTGAAAAAATCATTTATTTGCTTGTCTCTTACACTCTTCACTTAGTAGCAGAGCCAGCTATCTCTATCAAGAGTTTTCTAATTACTTTACTGTTATGATTATTCACACTGAGAGCAATCTGTCTCTTTCTGTGGGTGCAGCATCCAGACAAGAGGGGCACATATGCAGTCTTCAGAATCAAGTTTCACCCAGTCTTCCACAGATTCTAGATAAGTCTGTTCAATTACTTGTTAAACAGACCCAGTTCCACTTCACGGCTGCCAAACTGTCAATAGAAAAAACCGGGACCCATTATCATTGGGAATTATTAATGCCTCTTAAGGAAAGCAAGATGCCAAGTAGACCTACAAATCACAGTTTGAGGGTATGTTCAAGTGATCATTGCTTGACACTAACAATTTTGACTATCATCCTGTTACCCACATCCCCTTTTTGAGGAAAGTTATTAACAAAACAGTGACAGGCCAATTCTAGATGCCTACAGATTTTTGTCAGTCTGACAAGGAAACCCACAGTTACCTTTAGTTGTGGCTCTCCTTTTAATAGCAGACAGGTGTTACGTTTATGTTATTTATTTAGTGAGCATCCGTTCCTACCACTGGTTGTTGAGGTGGTTTCCTGCAACACCTGGTAAAGGCAGACATGGCTGTTTTAGAAGAACCATGGTGTTTTTCAGAGCCACTGTTGAACCCCCCAAGAACCTTCAGACACAGGGCCTTATAGTGTCCCACTGTGACCCCCAAATCCCCTTAATGCCACCTAGCAAGGGGGTTACAGGAATATCTTGATTCTGGTATGAATATCCTGGTTCACAAAATAATGTCATGTGAGGCCTTAAATAAAAGCCAGGATTACACTGGTCATTAATATCATGGTAAAATGTATGTACAAACACTACGTAAGGAGTTATGTTTATATACTGAAAACATGATTTTAAAGTCTGTATCCAGGTAGGGTGAAAACCAGGTTTTCCCTCAAAGAGGAGGTAAGAAATGCAAGTCTGTCAAAATGTAAATTAAGCATCCTAAACTCAAACAATGGATATCCATTTATATACAAAGTCAGAAGTTAGTAAGAGATGTGAAGTCTACATGGAAGCAGCACACAAGAAAAGCAAACCATGAGTGATTATCATGGTTGTGTACAAAGACAATAAACTTTTGGGGGTATATCTGTGAGGCAAAGAAGACAGCCCTGTAACCTACACTTAGGAAGTAAATGGACAGTGTGTTTATATTTATGAAAATGGGATTTCAGCCACCCATGGTTGAAAAGCTGAAGACGACACTGGGTTACATAAAACTATTTTACACAGGAGATTAATCTGTTAGTTTAGTCTCTAGAAAGCATGTTACGATTTTGTTTTATATCTAACCATTTGTTTCCAATATCCTTACTCACTATCACTTGAATCTTTGATAATAAATGTACTCTTGTTTTCACAATTAATATAAGTGCTGTGATATGAAGCAATATGTTGATCCTGGGTTGAATAATACAAGCTGGTGTGTATACTGTTCCCAGGGTATTACTATGAGTATCCAGTGGATTAAAAGCTGGACATCATAGGGGAACATTTCACCTGGGGTGCACCTATTATTAACCTCCAAAGTAAAGTAAGGACTGGCATAGTCCAAAGGAGAATGTTTGGTTGGCTAGGGGTAACAAGGTGTCTCACAGTACTGGGTACCCTGAGAACCATCACACCCATCTTACCACTGTTCAATGTGTATGTTAGACTACCTAGTGAGTGTGAAGGGGTATACCACCTGGTATGTAATCAATGAGGCCCTGCCCCACCCTAGAAATGGGCTATTTAAACAGGAAGCTGGGCAAGAGAGAGATTCTCTCCCAGGATCCAGGAGACTAGTCTAACCAGACTCAGAGACTTTGTTTGATGACTAAGTTTGTGAGCTCCGAACCAGGGTCCTGAGGTAAGAACCCTATGTACTGTTCATTGTAATTGCTCCTGTCCTGAAATCTGATTAAAGGAGACACACTATTGTGTTGTTATGTATTAGGTTCTCCTTTCCTAGCTTTGCTAAAATGAAAGAAAGCCTAGAATTAATAGTCTGCTTGCTTTCTCAGTGTGTTATCAATATAGGTAGCTTTCCTCTAGGTATGTATCTTAAGTTTAATCCTTATATGATGCTGACTGGTAGAAGAACCTGGAGGAGTTAGCAGGAGTTCTGTGCTCTCCTTTAATTAAGGGTTTATGTTTGTGAAAGTGTTTTGCAACACCAGTGTTACTCAAATTCTGACTGGTCCTACATTCTTTAGTTGCAGCTAAAGTATTTCTTTAGCTGATCAAGAGGCTGGGTTGCTCCCTTTCCTTTCTGATACAGTCTTCACAATAGGCTGCTTCACATCCATTTTGTATTACTGCAATGTGTTTTACTTAGATCTAACCCTGAAGGCCATTCTGAAATTTAGGTAGGAAAGAACCCACATTTTAAGTGACACACACAAGATGGGTGAGGCAAAAATCTTTTACTGGACCAACTCTGTTGGTGAGAGAGACAAGCTTTTGAAATTGATCACTCCAGATCTCACCTATCACTCCTCATTCTTGAAGAAAACCTGCATAACACTTTCAAAAGGCAAGTTTGAGAGCTTAAATTCATAAGCTTTCAAGACACTTAAAAATCATAGTTTTAATAAAGACACTGGATTTATGGCTTATTTTTACAACAATCTGTAACCCACTAACCTCCCTTTTTGTACTATGACCACAAGAGGTGTTAAATGGGCCACTTAGCACATATTTCAAGGGACCAATCAAGGTTAACTACTCATGCTAAACTATCATTTTGACCTTGTATTTACTTGTGACACTCAGGCATTGTGTACGCTAGCACTTATTCCAGAAAAACTTTTTCTCGCTTAGGGGTGTTAAAAAAAAAAAAAAAAAAAAAACACCTGCTGAGCAAAATAAGTTTTGCCAGCATAAGTGTTTACATGGAACGTGCTATGTCGGCGGGAGACACTCTCCCACTGACATAGCTACTGCCACTCATTTAGATGTTTTTATTATGTCAGCAGGAGCTCTCGCCCATTGACATAACGCAGCTACAGAAGCACTTTTACAGTGTACCGATACAGCTGTGCCGCTGTAAGTTTTAAATGTACACTAGGCCTCAGAGTACCTTCTCTAGACCTGAAGAAAAGCTCTGTGTAGCTTGAAAGTTTGTCTCTCTCACCAACTGAAGTTGGTCCAATAAAAGATATTACCTCACCCACCAAGTTTTTCAAATTCATTGAGGAGGAACATGAGGACAAAGGCATTTTCAGAAACTCAAAGCCAGACTATAAACAATAGGGTCTTTGACTAATGGGATGAAATAAAGCATGAATAAGAAGAGAATGGAAATATATGTAGCATGATTTTAGTCTTGAAAGAGACAAGTCTGATGTTGGAAGCACATACTTTCCTATCAACAAAGTTGCAGGTTTTGCAATGGATTCCAATTGATTCTAGTTGCCATAATTTATTTCTCAAGTAACTCACAACAAAGGTTCCAGAGGGGTAGCTGTGTTAGTCTGTATACAGCAAAAACAATGGGAGTTCTGTGGCACTTTAAAGACTAACAAATTTAATTTTTGTAAGCATAAGCTTTTGTAAGACTCAGCTAGTCTCACGAAAGCTTATGCCTACAAAAATTAAATTTGTTAGTCTTTAAAGTGCCACAGAACTCCCGTTGTTTTACAACAAAGGGTCCTCCTCTCTGAGTGGCTATCTTTTCATCTACAATTGTCTGTGTTTTAACAGATAGCTTTAATTTCTGCAGACTAGGGGTGTTTTAAATTTGCTATACATACAATAACACATGGAAGTGAGTTACTCTTACAACTCTCAGATAATATTTCCAACTATTATTGGCCCTAATTTTGTCACTTCTCTGTAGCATTGTAAGATAGAACCTCCCTTTTTAACATGGTTTTAAATATTACAAACTTCACTGCACATTTATTTTATCCACTTAAAATTCACAAAAGAATTGTCTTGTATTTTCTCTTTAAAACGACACTGTCTTGGTTGGCCCAAATTGCATTTCAGTCCCATTTTCAGGAATACCAATAATTTAATTCATCATAACCGTTTAGTCCCAATGAAGTGTCTGACTACTTCAAAAACTGAACTACTCTCAAGCACTTACGCACCAGATACCATTATAACAAAGCCTAGAATCCTAGATGCTCTAACTAGTCCTTGTTACCAACAATCAGGAGAACCAGAAGTTTATTTTCTTATATGGGCGTTCATTGAAGAAACATCCAACTGAAATAAAAATATATTCCACTATTATGAAGACTAAAGAAAATTAGAGATATTGTAAGTAACAAGCTGTAAAGAATGGCCCTTCCTCCTAATCAGCCCTATTTTATAAGGTCCAGAGTTCAGGTTTTAACAGATAAGAATTCACTGAGGCTAATAAATAACTAATTAAAAAATACCTAATTGAACAGTCTGTTTAAGGCAGCTCACGTGAAAATAAATATTTCAAACTTTCAGCAACCAACTTCTCTACTCCTACCTTCATAACACACTTTTATGATTAAAAGGAAGTAAATATTCAGAGATGTAATAATTATTTTTACATTAAAAAAAAGCACATTTCCCGCTCAACTTAAGTGTCCACAGGCTTCTCACTAGAAGTAGGAAATCCAGAAGTCTCCAGGAGTCATCTTTTTAAAGAGAGAAGAAAAAGATTTGTGATTTAGTCTGCAAAAGAGAAGAATGAGGGGGGATTTGATAGCGGCCTTTAACTACCTGAAAGGGGGTTCCAGAGAGAATTGGGCTAGGCTGTTCTCGGTGGCAGATGACAGAACAAGGAACAATGGTCTCAAGTTGCAGGGGGGGAGGTCTAGGTTGGACATTAGGAAAAAGTTTTTCATTAGGAGCGTGGTGAAGCACTGGAATGGGTTACCTAGGGAGGTGGTGGAATCTCCATCTTTAGAGGTTTTTAAGCTGAGGCTTGACAAAGCCCTGGCTGGGATGATATAGCTGAGGTTGGTCCTGCTTTGAGCAGGAGGTTGGACTAGATGACCTCCTGAGGTCCCTTCCAACTCTAATTAAATAGTATTATACACTATTAAATAAAATTAAAGAATAAAAGGAAAACATTAGTTTTCCAATTTAAAACCTGATTCCAGTTCCACTTCTCTAAAATGAGGACAACAATACCTCCTTTCTCCCACCCTTTGTCTTCTCTACTTAGAGGGTAAGCTCCTCAGGGCAAGTACTGTCTCTTACTGTATGTAACAGTGCTTAGGAAAAAGGGAGCATTGATTCCAGCCGAGGCCTCTGAGCATTACTGTAACAGAAAATAATTTTATTAAAATAATATGACATGGAATCCAAATCATACAATTTTCATCACATTTAACACTTCTAAAAAAATAAATTAGGAAGTGAAAAAATGAATAAAACAGGTTAATTTTGTATCTGTGTTAATGACAACCCAGTAGTATCATTTGAACTTTTATCACACTATCATTAAGACTTGAAGACGTCGACACTCAAAGGAAGTCCAATAAAGGAATAGCATGACCTCTTTTAGGATTAATATTCCAACACTGGCATGGTGAAAGAAAAATTATCTACACTGAAGAGTTTGCTTTAAGGATAGTAATTTTTCCTTGAGACCAATAGGTTTCCATTTAACAGCCACCATGTCATATTAAGGAAGGTTATCTGTTGATTAGTTTGTCTGCTCTGCTCAGTAATTTTAAAAGTTTGCTTTGAGCCATCATCGTCTCTGGGTCTGACAACCAGAACTTAACTATCTTTTATACTTTTTCCCTGTCTTTTCTCTAGTGACAAATTATCTTTTTGCTAGGTTTACTGTATCTTTTTCTACTGCAGAAATAGCCACATCTATTTCAGATAGAAAAAAATACAAATGCTCAAATTTGTCATCTCAGATTTTGCCCTATGCAAATATGCCTGTTTATTTTTCTGAACTTATTTAGAAATTCTTATCTCCTTTTAATAAGGACAATCTACAGCTAAATGGGAAATATTTGCTTGAATCTGTCTTCCTTTTCTACCCCTCTTTTTTAAAATATTTTTTTCTTTTTTACTCGAACACCGTGCGTGGCTGTTTTGTTTGAAAGGGCTCTGGAGTATCTATATTCAAACCATCAGATTCAGAATTGGATTTTTTTTCCTTCTCATTGAATTATACATCTGAGGAAGAAGACTCAGGATATAACCTATCTATTTTGACAGTTTAGCATGCCTCTTTTTTTCCCCTAAATTTCTCTTCATCCCAACTCACAGAACTATCATCATCCTCCTTGCTACAATTTATATTATTAATATAGTTTAAATGCCTTCTTTGTCACATATCTTTATTTATAAAGACATTTTCCACAGTTTTCTTAAAGGCGTAATCCTCCACATCCCCTTAATTAAATCTCCAGGCCCCTGTCCTAATAATTCCACTGACACATTATAACATTAAATACAAAAAAAGACAAATGCTTTTGGAAGAACAAACATGACTTCCATACCTAAACATTTCTTAAGATAATTGAATGTATCTAACACATTATTTGCACTGGTCCTTGTTTGATGGAGCAGCAGCTAATAATTGATCTATACCTTCAGCTGTGAAGCTGAAACATTATGACTTAGGTGTATGGACGGGGATCCTTTTCAACAACCCACTAATTTTCTATACTGAACCACTATTTAACAATCTGACGCTGGAATAAAGAAAAGGCAGATGCTACTCATAAATGGATCATTTCTTTTTTATTAGACAATAAAACTCTGTTAAATGATAGCTCCCCAGCCATGCTAACTGGTGTAGAACATGGAACATATTTGTCTAGCATAGCCAGAGACTGTGCTTATGATCTCCAAGTGACACACAAGTATTGCTGGTTACAGAGCACATCAGAATGTTAGGTGGCAGAGGAAAGCACACCCATGTGTCTCATTTACAGGGCTAGCTGCACTTCTGTCCCCTGGTCTTTCTGAGAGCTGTCCCTCAGGTGTCAGGCCATGTACTTCTACCTACCCCAGTGTGCAATTCTGAAGTTCTCCAACTCTTAGACTAGGCCAAAGAACCCTGCGTATCAATTTTTCTTACCCAGAAGATCTGACCGAGTTTGCAATTCTGTCCTTTGGGAGTCTATATTCAGTGATCAGACAGCATTCTTAAATAAAACAGTACTGTTGTTTTAACAATAGGAACAGAGCTCTTAAAGCAGTGGTTCCCAACCCACGGCCCAGGGGCCAAACATGGCCTGCAGCTCCCCTCCTGCTGGCGACAGAAGGGAGTCGCTGCCTAAGGACCCAGGTGGAGCATGTTGCCACAGGGCTTGCTGGCACTCCCCTCCCCCTGGTTGTATCAGGGAGCACGGCAAAGCACTCTGCCTGGGTCCATAGGCGCTGTGGTCCCTGCTGGAGCCAGAGGGAGGGGGAAGCACTGATCTCCCATCCCCCTGGCTGCAGAAGGGAGCCACTGCCTAGGGACCCAGGTGGAGCTCATAGGGCTACAGGACTGCTTGCTGCAGCCAGGGGAATGGGAAATCAGCGAGGAGGCTCCCTCTCATCTGACTGCAGTGGGGGAAGGGGGTGGGAGAGAGGGGCAGCTGCTGGTGGAGCAGCCAGTACCCACCATGCTTGAGGAGGGACAGGACTCTAAAAATCAGTGCCTTCCAGTTAGCTGCCAGTCCATGTGCTTCAGTGTGTAGTGACAGTCACTCATGTACACTAGTGCTTTGTATGTGAGTGTGTGACATACCGTAAGTAATTTGTAAATGTAAAATAGTGAATGTAAAAATGAGCACAGTAGCATCAAAATGTTTACTTTAAATATGTAGTGATTTGTAGTCCTTAATGGTGTATACGTCAATACATTTTTTGTTAGTTGATAGATTGGTGGCCCTTCAAGGTTGCAAAAATATTCGTGGCCCTTGAGCCAAAAAGGTTGGGAACCACTGTCTTACAGTATGTCTACACTGCAGTTAAATGCCCACGTCAGTTGACTTGGGCTTGCAGGGCTTGGGAGACTGCCAGACCTGAAAGAAGAGCTTAGTGAGACACACAAACTTTCGTGCTTACACAAATAGAAGCCCGGCCAATAAAAAATATTACTTCACCCACCTTGTATCTCTATTCAGCTGGGACCAACATAGCTACATCAACGCTGCAATAAACCAATATATTCATGCAATAAATATCGCAATAATCAGGTCAACATATAGTATTAATTTATTACAGGGCAGCTTCAAATCTATGTTTACTCCTAAACTTGTACTACACCTTGCATTATAGCAGGGCTTCAATTTCTCATGAGTACTTTGGCTTTGTGAACAAAAAAGGCATTTGTTACTTTCATTGTCCAGCCATACTTCACTTTTTCATTTCCGAGTATGTCTTCCCATGCTTTGGCACTGGAAAAAGATGAGAACACCCTGTACATTGCTCTTATTTAAATAGTTACTGAAGTATATAAATAAAACATAACATCAAGTTTTTGGTGGCTTGATATTTTACTTAATTACCCTTAACTCTTGACATAAATTTTGCACTTTATTCTCCCTTTTCAACATTATATTATAGCACAGCACCAGCTCAACTATAATTAAGGTTGAGACCCCTTCCTGTTTAAAGGATTCCTCTTCCCAGTGCTCTAAATTCTGCATGCTTACTCAAATTGTCTTAAAATTTGCTGTCTCATGAAAGTGTGGAATAGGGTTAGTGAACCAAATTTGGAGTCATCTGAGCAAGAGATTGCCAAGATACAGGTCCCTTCCCCATTAAAAACCTTCGTTTCACAAAATGTACAGGTTCTACCAACAATTATTTTGGGCACACCTGGGGCTCAAACCATGTCTCATCTATGGGCTTGTCTTCACTTATCCCAAGATTTGGCAGCAGTCGACCAGATTTACGCAAGCTACGCAAAAAACATGCATTACTTCTGTCGACTTCTCTGCTTCTGGTCTGTGCACTGTCTTCACTGCACTGCACCGACGGGAACCGCATTCCCATTGACGCAGCACTATGCTACTTGAGGAGGTGGTCTTAATACGTCGATTTCTGGATCGACTGAGCAGGTCTTCACTGACTGCTCAGTCGATCCAGAGAAGTCAATCTGACGGGGGCGAATTTGCCGCCGTCAGTGAAGACATAGCCTCAGTTACTCAACATTTAGCTCACCTCGTCCCACAGTCCATTTGAGGAAGCAATATTGAAATCATTATTAAAGGAAGATTTATACTGCCTGGATTAGCACATGCTAAAAATTCATGCTTCAAACAGATTTCAATGTGCATGTGCAGAAAGGGTAGATAAGAGGTTTTCCAGTCATCCTGGTTTCACATGACCTAGGCAGCTAGTGAAAATATTCTTTAGGAGGGCTGAGCAGGGTTGTAGCCATGGCAATGTGATCATCAAGCACAGTGCCTAAAGTGAAGGTACGGGTGAGGAGGAGGGGAATGAAGCCCCCCCCTCCCCCCAAAAAAGAGTGAGCCAGGTCACTGAGGAGCAGAGTCTTTTAATAAAGCTGCTGCTGCATCACACCGCTCCACTTGGCTCCACTTCCCCATCGATACAGGCTCTGACTCTGCTCCACGCCACCCAATTCCAGTCACCACCTCCCTATTGGCTGATTGTTTGGAAGCTGAGAGGCAATCAGAGGGTGGGCAATGCAACACCTCTGCCAATGGGAAGGTATAGGTAATAACTAGGGCTGGATGGTGTGGAACAGAGCTGGCACCTGTGTGATGAGAAACACAGCATAGCATGGGAATGGAAGGAGCCCTTGCACTTGGTTAGGTCAATGAGTGACATTACGACCATCTCCACCATTTGCCACCCAGTTCTGGTTACTGCCTTCCCATTGGCTCCCAGCTCCCACAACTAATCTGATTGTGCACCAGAGTCTTCTTGCCACAGAGACAATCAGCAGCAAGATGTGATGAGTGGTCTCTGAGTTTAATAATGGGTATTTGAAAACATAGTGTTAGTTGGCATCCTGTGCATAAATGTGAAGGGATTATACAAAGGAATGAAGGGGATGTAAAATTTAGCGGATGTATTGTTTCAGAAGGCTAAGTGTTTGCGTGTAGGGCAGGTCACAGGTAGCTCCTGTTCAGTACCACTCACTTACACACAAGCTTTGCCTTAGTAAAGAAAGAGAATTAGATTCAGTTCTACAGCAGTCATGTGTCCTATTCATTGAGTGTTCTGCACCATCTGCAAACACAGAGTCCAAGTGTATGTGTAATAGGCATATTGCAGCATCACTCAAAGAAAGCAGCATTAAGGATGCAGTGGCATGTACCCTAACTCTATTTCCTGGTTTTCAGAAGTTTGAGTTTTGCAAATGATGTTCTGCAAGAGCACGACATACCACAGGCAACCTTAACTCTGCATTAACAAAGTTTTATCAGTGAATTTTCATAATATGCATCTCTGGGTAGATTTGAAATTAACCCTTTTTAAAATGGGCCTGATATCTTTTTCCAGTGTTGAAAAAATATTTTTATCCGCTACCGAACTTGCATAAATCCACTTCACCTTTTACTTCTGAATGTCTAATACCACCAAGAAGTGGGCAAGGAAATAAAGCAGAAATATTCTCTTGTTCAATTTTATTGTCATTAGGATACAATACCAATATTTTGGGGATAATTCCAAAGTTATGGATGTTTTTTCCTATTTTGTTTAAGGAAATACAAACATCATCATATCTTAAACCTAAACTATGAAGTCATACTGGGAATCAATACAATTTAAAAATTTTCATCCACATCACATTAAGGTTTGTATTCAAAGCAGCCATATAACTTCTTCCCCACCTAAACAGCTGGCATTGTCATTTTCTCTATATATGCAATTTATGCAAACCAGTGGATTCGTCACAGGAAAAAAAATAAAAATCTATGAAGCTTAGTGAGGCAGAATTTTTTTTTCATTTGTTTAGCGCAAGTGTATTTCTGCCCCAGCAGTTTATTCCCCACATTGATTGACACTCTTATAAATTTTGTTAGACGTCATCACCTCTTAGCCTTATTTTATCACAGTAGTTAAAAACAAAAGAAAAGAAAAACCTCAGTGTTCCTGGAATACCTTGTCCAACACTCTATTTAATATCTCTTGTTTTGCCAAAACATTATAAACCCATTTATTTTTATTAAGAAATTATATCACATACCCTACATATTCCTAAACACTTTCTAGGTTGAATGTTTTGCAGAGCACTTCATTTCATGAATCCTACTCCTGATTATAAAGGGATTGTTGGTGTGTAAATCTCTATCTGACCTCTTCTATGACTATTTGGGCAAACAAATATTCCACTTCTTTTATCCCTCTTCAAAACTGAACCCAATAGGAAAGAACAGTAAAACTAACTAGGGTTAAATTCACTACACTTTTACAGGTGATACTATAACCTCAATTTACCAAAGCTCTCAGGCACATGCGTAATCCTGACATAACTGGATTACTCACATGCTTAGTCAAGGCCTTGCTTAAATGCTTTGATGCATCAGGGTCCATACAATTAGCTACTAAAGACTGTTAAATAGAGCATGTATATTTTCAACATTTGTTCCTTTTCTAAAGGAACAGAACTTTCTGGTGGGAAATCTATTGAGGTCTTTCATAAATCAATAAGACAATTCTGCCACTTGTTCTAAAATCTATGTAAAAGATAAGCATGCTGCAGAGGTCTGATGGTCATAGCATTGAGAGAGAATCAACAGTTAAACAATTTAAAATAGAAAAATTAAAATAGTACTGTGCTGATAGCCAAACTCGTTTTTTTTGAATGGCTCAGAGCTTTATTTTCATTCTTGGTTTCATTTCTGGTTATTCAGGGAAATAAGTCCAATGTAACATTTCCTCCTCCCATAAACTTTCAAATGGAGAAAATAAAAAAAGATACACTTTTAAAAGTTTTTCATCTATTAATCTAATTAACACAATTAATCTGACTGACAAAAGTAAATCAACAGTCTCCACTCCCCTCCATGCTTTCTACTCCTCACATCTCTTCTTTACTCCCCTATTCCTCAGACCTTTCCTGGAATTGGTTTTGATTGCATTCCTCCTGTTCATATACCCTTTTTGGGTCTTTTCTCATCACTGAATATCTAAGATCTATGCTGTTCCATCAGAGTGAAATTGGCAGAAGACTAGTAGTTTTATTCAGTGAACAGAATCTTTCACTGGCTAGGCAGAAGCAGTTCAAAACAAAGTAAGCTTGAGTTAATTTCCATTGGGTGTTACTGTGATTATCTATTATAATGTAACATCACAAAATAATTTCTAGCATGAAAGGGCCAGGGAAAGAGGTAGGATAGGTACAATTTTGTATGATATAAACATTCATTGTTTAATGATACGCTAATGTGTTGAATGCCACAGATAACCAGGGCAAACAAGGCAGGAAGTTAGGAATGTAAACCTTCCTTCACCTCTTATTTTCAGATTCCCTGAATTCACAGAATGCTAACTCCCATTTACAGGAAAATGAATCAAGCACACTATGCTGCTGACATTCCATCAACCACAAACCCTGATACATCAGAGTTAACCTCATAAGGGAGATACTATTTTTAAAGACTGTATAATTTTGAAGACCATTACATATTTTTATATCTCAATTGGTATAATTTTTTCTCTAAGGCTTGGTCTCAAGGCTGTGAAAAATTTCATGCCATGAGCACTGTTGTTAGATCTACCTAACCTCCACTATATACACTGGTAGATTGACAGAAGAATTCTTCAGTTGAGCTACTGCTGCCTCTTGGAACAGTGAATTAACTACATCTATGCAAAAAACCCTTCGGTTCACGTAGGCAGCATCTATTCTACAGCAGCATATGTGCAGCTGTAGTACTTGTTGTGCAGATACAACCTCAGTGGCAAAAAAAGATATTACCTACAGATGTGGCTGGAGCAGCAAAATCAGAACAGACACATGCATGGAATTAAGTGGCAGGCTGCAACTTTTATTAAATTTTAACACAAGGGCCCATCACCCATACTCTACTCTCCTATACCAGGCATTTAGTTTGTTCCAGTGCGAGGGTTACATGGCTCCTTGAGGGAGCCTCAGCTCTCTGACACCTAGCACCACTCCCCTTCCATGAGAGCACATAGTGCAGCAGGGTGGGGACCTTGGCTCATGAGAGCCACAAGGTCTAACCTTGGCCCATGAGGGCCTCAAGGTCTCACCCTATCACGAGCCCAAGGCCAATCAATAAGGATAAATGTATGTCACAGATTCCATGACTTCAGAGACTTCCATGACATTTTCCGCTTCAGGGAGGCAGAACTGGAGCAGTCAGCCAGTGGGGGCCCTGGAACTCCAAGCCGCAGGAGGTGGGGGCCCTGCAGCTCTCAGATGCTGTGGGCAGTAGGGGGACCAGGAGCCATGGGCGGCCCCGCAGCTTCCACCTGCCACGGGCAGTGGGGAAACCCCACGCCAACAGACTACACAGCTCTAAGCAGCCATGGGCATCCAGAGGACCCTGAGCCTCTGGAGCTGCAGTGGGGGCCCCAGAGTGGACAGCCATGGTGGTGGCAGGTACTGGACCCTCCCTCTCCTCCTGCAGCAGGGTTCGGGCTCTCACCCCCACCCCCTGCTCAGGCTTCCGTTGCCCCCCATCAGCCCTCTCCCCAACCCCATTATTTTTAGTAAAAGTCAGGGACAGGTCACTGGCTTCCCTGAATTTCTGTTTATTGCCCTTGACCAGTCCATTCCTTTTACTAAAATTAACCGTGACAAAATCTTAACCTTACTGACCACATAAATCCCAAATCTTTTACCTCTGGGAACCATTCAGTTTTTTCTCTTAACCACACAGGAAACTAGCCAAAAGTTGCGATGAATAAACTTCACTCCCAGACCTCAATCAGGTACTAAGTGCATTCCTACTCAACCCACTGTAGCTTGAAGGTGCTGCAAGGAAGACAAAACAAACCTCCTTGGTCCTCTAGCAGTTGGCCCACGGGAGAAAATAATTGCTTCCTGATCCCCTAAATAGGCGATTGGCTAGACCCACAGCATCTGTCAGGCCTGGTTCCCATTCCTAGTTCAAGGAAGTACAGAGGGCTTCTGGAATGGAGCTGAAAGAGGCTCCACATGACCCCTGCACTGAATTAAATCCTGGGAACTGAGGAATGCTGGTCAGTCAGCACCTCTCTCCCCATCTGGCTAATGGATGTCAGAGACTCCTGAGGAAGGAGCTACCTATTTTCCCTTGGCAAGTGTTTCCCTCCCTTGCTGCTGGAACTGTCCCCCATCAAGTTTCCCCCTTCCTCTATTGATGCATGTAGGTGACATTTTCCAACTTGATTGGAAAAGCATTAGTAATGCTACAAAGCAGAACATAAGAAACTGCCAAACAGACTGATGTAAGTATTTAAAATAAGCACAGACACACTGGCTAAAATTTAAAAACAAAATTAAGTCCTATTATTTTCAATATAATTTCAGGACATTATTTTTGATCACATAGGCATTTGAAAATATTATTTAAATAGTCTTCTACCTCATACATTATTTTGCCTAATTCAGAATTAGAATGCAAGTATTGCTCTAAGCAGCAGACGTTACAATTGTCAGCTTAAACTATCATGTTCACACAAACAGATGGAGAAGTGCAAAGGTTAAGGTTTGTGATAATTAATGAATAATAGAGCAAGTTCAACACATGCTAGGATTACAATAAAGGTACAGTCCCTCAGACTGTAAACTCTTCAAAGTAAATGACTGTCTTCTTAAGTGTATGTACATGTTTAGACACTCCTGCAACATTAATACAAAACAAGTGATTAATTGCAACTATGCAAATGCTGTTTCTTTCAGAACAAAAGTTTAAAATCTAAAGTTAATATCAAATGTATTTTGGTGTTTTTTTGGAGGCATCTCCCACTTTAGCATCCAGGTGCAAATCTTAAATTTAAACAACCTGCAGTAAAAGCACACCAGGCCACAAAGCACTCTATTACTCCAACACCACAGAAAAAACCTCCACAACCAAAATCCAAAAGCATACAGGTTTTTGAGCAAAAAATGTGCTTTGCACTATTATGCTCTGAATCTGAAGTTTAATACATTCCATTTCTAGCAACACAAGTATTCCTCCATTGGGCATCCTACTCTCAAGACACTCTGCAGTGGGCAAATCCAGGGACCATCAGCAGAAGTACCTTTAGTTGACCTCAGCAATTGCAGTAGTGCAAAAGGGTGTGGGGGTTGGGAATGGAGATAATTCACAAAGGTCTTTACAAATTAAAACTATGGTCTTGAATTGCAGAAAGAGAAAAGAATTGAAAACAAATCATGCATCACTGGGACATGAGGAGCCCTTTCACAGATTATTGCATTATTTTGGATTTCTTGCCCTCTCCCACTTACTCTTAGGTACCCACGACATGGGAACACGCAGGCCAGTGGGAGAGGCAGAGGGGAACCCCTCAGTGGAGACCCCCAGAGCAGGGGGAGAGGAGTTCAGAGGGTTGACACAAAGATCAGGGTGTGGTGGTGGTTGGGGACACCCAAGATGCCGAGGGAAGGTCAGGAGGACACCCAAAGTGTGTGTGTGTGGGGGGGTCAGCATGTGGCACAGAGGGAAAGGGGGAGACACCCAAGGCGGGAGGAGGGGCAGAGGAGCTCCCAGACCGGGTTGGGGAGACACCCAGGGTGGGAAGCAGAGGGTCAGGGTGCTGCGGGGGAGGGTCGGGGGACACCCAGGGCGGAGGAAGGCGGGGGGGGGAGGGCCGGGGGACCAGCAGGCGCGCGAGGGCAGTGTCGGGGGAGACCCCTCCCCGCCGTCGGTCGGGCTGGCAGGAAGGCCAGGCCCGACCCGGGCGCCGCACGTCCGCAGCGCCCTCTCCCCTCGAGGCAGGGCCGGGAGGCGGAAGGGGCCGCCGCGGCCTCCAGCTGCTCCGCGCGCCCCCGGCCCGGGACCCGCCGAGCGGCCGAAGCGGGGGAGGGGGACGAGAAGCGGCGCGCGGTGGCTGAGCCCGGTAACGCGGCCGGTCCGGGGGGGCTGTTACCTGGGCGACACACACGAGCCGGAAGAGGCCGACAGCGGAGGAGCGGCCACTGACAGCTCCCAACATGCAGCGCGGCTTCCCGTTTCCTCCCCCCCGGCTCGGCAGACCGGCTGCGCCACAGCGCCCCCTGGCCGGCCCTCAGGCAGCGCAGCGCCTTTCCCCGCTGCTGCTGCGGGCGGCGTGGATGTGTGAGAGAGCGTGTCTAGGGGAGAAGGTTGCATGCATGCACTGCGTGTGTGTATGCACTATGTGGGTGCATCTGTGTGCCTGTGTAGGGGAAATTGTGTGTGTGTGTGTGTCCCCACTATTGTGTATTGTGCATCGTTTTTTGTTCCGTGGAGAGGAGGTGTGTCTTTGCATAAGAAAGTGTATGAAAAAGTGTCTGTGTGTGGGCAAGTGCGTGTGTGCATGCATTGCATGTATTTGTGTGTAAGAGACTGTGTGCGTCTGTGCAGGGAGGTGCGTGTATTGCCACGTGTGTGTATTTGTGTAAAAAAACCCTCTTAGTTGCAGACTCTCTTTTTTTAATGTGTATGTCTAGCACTGCTGTATCTGTAGACCTGGCTTCAGTATCTACAGATTTATTTGTACTATGGATATATGGACAGGTAGGGATTTCTGTGGTTGTGCTCTATGGATTTGTATTGGGGCTTCAGGAGTGGGCACATGGACACATTATCACAGCTGCAATGTGTGGTCCTAATTCCATACACGAAATAAATAACATATACAATTATCATATAGGCATTTATGAAATAAAATATATATATATATTTCTTGGTCTCATATTTCCACAAATTACCACCACCGACAAATGTGAACTGTAGTCATTCTCTCATAGATGGAACAGAATTGTTGCACCAATGCTGAATTATATGAAAGATTTATACGGATCACAGATGACATGAACAAATCAGATTTTGTACTTGGCAAGAGCAATATCAGACAAGTAATTAAGAAAGTGAGCTAACATTGGTGAAGACTCTTGAGTTTTCCTTTTGGATTGCCTATTATCCCCCGAGAAAGTAAAATAGATCCCCACTTTCTGTTTTACAAATTACATTCTTACTAGCTATCAACTCACCTGCATTTGAAGCTTAAATTCAAGCTTTGACCTACTCACGCTCAAGCACCTTTATTATTCATTCACATTTGGAGAGCATGTAGAACTAGGGAGGTATTTTACCTCTGTATATGGTAATGGTGAAAAAAATACTGAAATACTGTGTCCATTTCTGGCATCTACATCTTAAATAGGATGTTGAAAAATGGGAAAAGGTGTAGTAGAGAGCTACAAAGATAATTTGAGGACTACAGAAAATGCCTTACAGTGAGATATTAAAGAGCTCAATATGTTTTGTTTATCAAAAAGAAGACTGAGCTGTGACTTGATTAGAATGTAGAAATATCTTCTTGGGGAAACAATATCAAATACTAAAGGGCTCCTTAATTTAGCAGAGGAAGGCATAACAAAAAGCAATGTCCAGAAGTTGAACCCAGAAAAAATTCTAATTAGAAATAAGGCACACATTTTATCAGTGAGAGTGATTAACAATTGGAACAAATTAGCACAGGAAGTGGTGGATTCACCACCTCATGAGGTCTTTAAATCAAAACTAGATGCATTTCTGGAAGATATGCTTTAGCCAAACATAAGCTATTCTTTCTCTAACAATTTATTGGGCTCAATACATGCATGATGGGGTGAAATTTAATGGCCTATGATATACTGAGGTTAGGTTAGAAATAGTTCCTTTTGGCCTTAGTCTCTGTGAATTAATGTTATTGGTGGCATCAAAATGGAGCAAGGAGAGGACTATTGCTCTCATCCCGCAAGTACTTATGTATGTGAATAACTTTACACATGTGAGTAATTCAGTTCAACTCAATGGAACTACAATACATGTGTAAAGATATTCATGTTCATGTGTTTGCGGGGCCTCAGAGCTGGAGAGAAAGAGAGAGGAACCCTGAAGATGAATATGGGAGAAGAAAGTAAAAGATCACAAAAGGAAAAGGGATTTTTAAAGAGTATTTTAAAGAAAATCAAATATTTAAAAAGAATTAAAAGTATCTTCTGGGGGGGGGGGAAAAAGGACAAAACAAACCAGAAGTAGTAAAAACCTAGGGCACAATGCTATGCCCATTGACTTCAAAGGGAACAGGACTTGGCCCCAAGCTGTCTGCTAAATATAGAAAAGTGGAAAAAATGGGAATAATACTTTTTTCTGACAGTAAGTTTGCTTTATACAACATTCTCATTCTATGATTTAATGGCTATTTCTATTCAAAATTTTAAAAATTCTGAACTTTCTTCCAGACTTGAACTAATATAGAAGAGGTACTGCTCATCCCACACAAAACACTTATGATTCCATGGATCAACAAGAGTCTCCTTTTGAAAATCTGACAGGTACACAATTTCCACTGTTAAAGATTGTGTTGAATTTTTAATTTAAAGCAGAAATTGACACTCATTTAATGTAGTCATACAAATATCAGTGGAAGATCTAATTCTTAACCCTTGGGTCCTGGCCTGCAAGTGGCTCCATGTGAGAAATTTAAATCAATCCAGCTCCACAGGGATGTGAGGCTCTGTTCTCAGAATCAGTTGCAAGACTGGGGTTTAAATTCCATTTTAGGAAACTAACTGGTTATATTCAGATCCTCTTACAGTTTAAATTGGCTAACGAATGATTAAACTATTCTGCACTTTCTATGTGCTATTAAACATTTCATCCCAAGGGTGGCTGCACTGAGATTTTTTTTTTCTAACTGTATAGGCCCCAGTTCTGCAAACACAGTCACGCACAACTTTTTGCACATGTGGAAACACTTTTAAAATCAGGGCTTAAGGCTCCAATCCTGCAAACTACTCCAGAGAGGAGCCCTATTGACTTTACTGGGATTCTATATGGGTGTAAGGATCTGCTTGCATGGAACAGTTTGCAAAGTTATGCCCCTCAGTTTACATAGTCTTTCACTCTCAAGTGCTTTACAAACTTAGGTTGTTATCATTCTTTTTAAAACTAGTTAATTATAATACGGTATAAGGGGGTTTTAAACATAGCCTGCATTTTGTAATATTTGATTTTGTATATTATAAAAACACTAAATAATTTTAATTGATTCACACTGGCTGACCACCACCTGCCACATTCTGCCCTACAAATACTACATAAGATTATGCTTTTACACCTCCCGCCAAAAAGCAGCCACCTCCTCAGTATTTTCAGTCCCAAGCTTTTAAAAATCATGAGTCAGGCCCTCCAAAATCATGACATTGGCTTTAAAATCATCATTATTTAACATAAATAATTAGAAGAACCCCCAAATTTGCCTGCAGGTTTTTGAACTTCTAAGGTCCATGATTTCAAGTTATTCTCTGCACTCATGAGAGCCAGACAGTTTACTGTTTTGTTTTTAAATAAAAGCTAGGAGACAGTGCTTTAAGAAAAACACCATACACATGCAATATTTGCATAAAATAATTAGTTAGCTACACTTTTCAGGCAGAGAAGAAACTTCCCTTCCTTCTCTTTCCAATGTCCTTAAAAACAAATTGGGATTTAATTGTTATTACAAAACATTAAAGGCTGTAATATTACAAGGAGGTTACAAACACGAATTTAATTCCTGCAAACCCTTCCTTCCTGAGCAGGGTCCTTAGGGATACTCAGGTGAAGAAGCACTTCTCAGCTGAGCTGTGCACATAGTCTGGTCTTGCAGCAGTTGGATAACCAGCAGAACGGAGTAACTGGTGGTGGCACCCCAAGGCTGGCTACTGGGAGCAAGCTCGGAGCTCTCTCTGTTACTGGGATCGGATAATGACTGGACACTAGAAGTGAAGTCCGCTTTGTGCAGTGGGTGCGTGGCGGGCGCTGCAGGTACACAGGGCGCCGTATGGGGCGGCAGGGAGCCGCACAAGCACCGCTCTGCTCTTGTTCCTTCCTCGGTCACAAAGCTTCCTGGGCTGGGTTCAGGTAGTCCCCACGTGGCTAGGTTCACCACCGCCAGCCTGACCGGGCGGGCAACTTGACCATGGAGTAGCCTCGGGGGGAATCCCCATCTCCAGCGCGGGGCGTGGCCCGGTAACATAAGGGGCCCGGGTGGAGAGCGCTTCAGTCGGCGTCCCCATGGAGGAGTCAGCTTTCCTGGAGATCAGGCGGAGGATGCAGAGCGGGCTGCTGGTTATCCGGTACTGCAGAGGAGCGGCGCGCTGCCCGCTTAATCCCTCTTCCTCTCCCTGCGTGCGGCGAGCCTCTCAGCTTGCTCCCTAGCTGTGTCTGCTGCTCGGCAGCGCCTGCTCCCGGGGCTTTTGGGAGCACGGCGGGGATCGCATAGCGCCTCTGCAAACCTGGCTTTCGTAGAGGCTGAAGATCCGGGGTCGTGCCAGTGCAACTATGTGGGCGTGGGTGGGTGACAAGAATGCCCCTTCCATCCCCCCCCAACTTTTACTGTCCTGTTGGCATTTTACTCCTGCTCCACCCAGCACTCCTGTTGCTTCACTGGTGGTCGCCTAAGCGCAGACCTTCATCATTCCCACTGTGAATTCACAATATGCGGTGCTGCCGTAGCAAATCTCCCAAAGTAGCAATCGTTCCTAATGCATGTCATTTCTAATCTTAAAAATCATTGCATGTCAACTGCGAAACATTTAGCTGTCTTTACGGAGGTGTTTATCTGCTTCTGTTTCATCTATTCCAATTACAAACTTCATTGGGCAAATAAACTTTCCCTCCCTCAACCAGTACATAACTAACTTTCAACAATAGTATTTTCCACTCTTTGGGCATTGCACTTGATTTGTGAAGTTCAGCATCTTGACGGCAGAAATCAGCAAAATGTGTGGCATATGTAATAAAAAGTGTAAAATGTGGATGCAAATGAATGAATACCACACCATTTGCTATGAATCTTGGAAAAAGTTGGCCCAGTGAATTTCAGAGGCATATCAAACCTATAGAGAAAGTATTGAAAGTTACTTTTTCTTCTATGATTTCTGCAATTAATTTCTGAAAAATACCTGTTTCCACATTTAAATGTGTTGGTTTCTTCTCATTAACAAAAGTCTGTTTTTCTGCCATCTGTGGTATGGTCTGGGCACATGCAGCTGTTAACATTAAGAACTGCTGCTCCATTACCTCTTCCAGTTTTAATCTACTCTGAGGGTTCAGTGGGAATTTTATAAGTGCAAGGAATTCAGGTTCAGATCCTTTGGACCCAGTCCTATCCGCATACAATTTGATGGGAATTTTGCCAGAGATTTAAAGACAAGACTGGACATTTTATTTATAATTGTGGCCCCTCCCACATTATCTTTTTAACATATAAACATCTTAGTTGTCTTTCCTTTTTGTGTAATTTTGTCTCTGATTTGCAACTGGGATTGTAGACAAAAAATTGAAACTCTCTTTTCCTTCACATTTTGTTTTATGGTTTTAGGTTAAAGAAAAACAGTTAAACTGCTCTCTTATTTCTCAATAAGTAAATTTGGTGTATACTCATTTGGAGATAAATATCTGTGGATTGTTGAAAAGCGTTCATTAATTTTTGTTTTTAATCCCTATACGTTTCTCAATATTGGACTCAACAAAATCATCCAGAGCCACAAAAAAGTCAGAAGCATTTCAACTTTCAGAGAATTTTAGTTTGTTTAAACAAGACAACATATGTGACTAAACCCTCATTGTAAAGCTTTCTTTCTAACTGGAATATATGTGTGTGTGTTAAATCTCTAGTGAGCCAAAAGCAGGAAACTTGCCAGTGGATATTTCAGTGGCTCCAGCATCATTAGAGATAAAAAATTGTCAAGCCTGCAAGATGATCAGCCTTCCTGCAGAGGTCAGGATTATTCCTTCTTCCTGTCGAGGACTACAATACATAGCTGGAGATGGTTTACATGTGAGGCTGCAAGTTCAAGCAGGTTCAAATGCAAGTAAGGGTGACCAGTTTATTTTGTTTTCCCTTGATTTAGACAATGCATACCAAATTCCTTGAAAGGAAGAAGATCTAGGCCATTGTTTAGATAATATAATTTTGTTTAGGGATAATGTGAGACTTTTTACAAGTTATTTCAAATATATGAGAGAAAAAAGGCAAAGCTTTATTTTCTGTTGTGAGAAAATTAACTTGATTTCTTGATATACAGAACTTATGTCTTATGGGTTTGTTTTTTTTTAAAGGTTCTCATTCGCACTGAATTCAAAATTAAGTAGGAACTGACTCCCAGTACTCCCATTCCAACTTTGATAGACAAAAATGCAAAAATAGAATAACAAAATAGGGAATAAAAAGGGAAAACACATAACTGCAAAAAAACCCTAGGCCTGTTCTGCAGTGTTCACTCCTCCCTCATCATCTGATTTGTGAATTTCTTCTTTTGATTTTTGCTTCTACTTTATGTGCCAAAGTGAAAAATCTAATTTATTCCAGGCTGTTGGACAAGGAATGTCACTAATACTTGTTTGTTGAGAATCACTGTCTTGTATTGCTGTCTCTTATGTCATTGCACTGATCTGCAGTATTCAGTGTTCCAGCAGTGAAGTACCACTTATTTAAAATCTGCAAAATTAACTATACAGCACTTCCATAAATTTTGTTTTCTAACTGTCTGGATGCTGATTTCATATGTTACAAGTATTATACGGGTGAGGAATGACAAATTGGGCTCTTTCTTTTCCCTTCTATTTCATATACCATATTTGGTATCTCACATGGCCAGAAATAGAAACATTTAGATATATTTCACAGGACACACAATGGGAAGACATCACACTGTATCATATCATTTCTAATTTTTTTTTTAACTAGAAACAAGTACTACTACTACTACTACTAGTTATAGCTATACTGCATATGTGTAGATTACAAGAGTGGAGTTTTTACACAGGAAAAAACTGGAGTTCTATGGCTTGTTTTATGGAATGCTGAGGTGGTTTACACATGTTGATCTTTGATTGTGCATGTGTTTTAACAATTGAATTACATGAAAAAATATTTAGTGTAATATTTGTCTCTCATTAACAGAAGTGATCCATTATGATGCAGAAATAAACATCATGTACCAAATTTTCAACCTTAAATTGCACCAATAAAAAAGTGAAAATTGCATTTATATGTGTAGGTTGGCTGACTCCACACACACACACACACACACAAATCAGGTATTTTTAAATACTAGTTTGTATTACTATGCACAGTTATTCAATTTGCATGTGAAGCTTTAGCGTAAAAACCCTCAGTGTATTCATAGTGTTGAGTTTTCAAAAATTAAGCTCAAGTTGCATCCACAAAAGTATGCATAAAATTCAAAATTTCACAAGCAAACTGAGTAACTGTGCAGGCTAATATAAGCTAGTATTGTAAAATTCCTGATTTTTGTGTGTGTGTAATCACCTGACTGACACAACTGCAGGTTTCAATTTTTTCAATATGGTCCCAGTTTTGAAAATGTGGCATATGATGTCTACTTTTGCATCACATTAGATAAGTTCAAGTTCATCTGTTCACAGTGGTACACTTGTAGCTTTGTTCTGATTCAAAGTCATGTACATTGACTATTTTTAGTTCTCTGTTTAATTGGGAAGAAATGTCTGAACAGGCTTTAGTTGGAGTGTTTTCACTTTGCTGGCCAGCAGAGGGTATTGTTATACTGGAGTCTGTCATTCTTCTGCTTTGAGAGAGAGCATATTTTGTTGCTATTACATACGCAGCTTCTATCTGTTTGACAATTTAGAATATTACTCTTTTTTTTTTTTTTTTTCAACTATCTAGTCTGATAAATTATTAAAGGACACATCACCACATGGCAGAGCCAGAGATTAGTAGAGCTAAAGTTAACGGGATTAAGATTTAATTTTCCCTAAATGTAACTTTAAAAGAATCCTGTTGACCCTGATAAAATTTCAGCCCCTCCAACATGAAGCTTGCAACATTGTTAAAAATGACCATTCAAATAAAGCATGTGTATATATAACAATAAATGTTAGATACTGTGCATATGGGTTTTGTTTTCCTCAGATCTGCCTGCCTGTTCTCTTCCTGTAAGCAGGAAGGATGTTGAAGCGTACAAGGAATGTGATGTATGGAATGCCAGTATTTTATCTTGCTTGTAGTAGTTAGACTCTCCACTTTCAGGAGCTAATGAGTGGATACCCAGGTTTTTATATGCAAATTTATGTGTATTCAAAACAGGAACTGGTTGTTTATTATATCCTCTTTAATACCTGTAGAATTGATTTCAACTTTCACTCAAAGTCTGAAGGCGCAGAAGAGTTGCATCTTTTACTGTCAATCTTGTGGTGAAATCATAATAAAAGAACGGTAAGCAATGCCGTTTTGTATGTTGTATATTAATAAACACTACAGTGGTTACTATTCATGTTACTCATGCACTAAGAAGGACAGGTTAAAAGTCATATATTTAAAAAGTCTCCTCATCTGTTATTCGTGTACAGCATAGATTGTTAAAAGTAAAATTATCTAAAACAAATCTTTCACCATTTGTGCTATTTCTTTACTTTTGGCATGTCACTCGACTTGGAAAATAGCGACTAGGGTGGCAATATGTTTCAGTGGTTAGGGCGCTGGACTGCAATTTAGGAGATCCAGGCTCTTTTCCTGACTCTGCACTATACCGTGGACAAGCTGTTTCACCTGAGGCGGAGGCCTCAGTCTCCCCATCTGTGTGCAGTGAGGCTAATGAGTATTACCCTCTTCAATGTTTTGAGGTACAGGGCTTTTCATCCATAGATAAGAGACTAGTGTTGTATATATTAGTCAGTTTCCTTTTCTGGTTCTCCTACACTTCAATATTTTGTATTGCAGGGGAAAGTTTAAGTCATAGAGATTTTGTTTTTGTTTTTTTCCCCCATGATTTTTTTAAAGAAATATTCATGGTCATTAATTAATAATAGGTTTAGGATGACTTTTTAAATGTAAATGTACACAAATTGAAATTTTGGGACGAGACTACATGCTTTTGTATTTTTCTGCATTTCAAGAATCCTGCCCTATAAGTACAACCTGCTGATTAGGGTGAATTTAAAGTGTGACCAACAGAGTAGATGTTGGTGGAAAGCTACCTTTTGTCTCCCAGGAAAAGGGTAAAATTAGTCCTTGCCCTGAAAGTTATAGATCCATAATGAAGAGGTATAATACAATTTTTCCAAAGAGATTTTCTGTAGTGGTCAGTGTGCTTCTGTGGAATCAGTACTGTGATGTGCTGAGCACCCTATACTTCAGGACTTGAGGAAACTTGGCACATGGAGGATGGGGCCTAGGACCAGTAACATCTATAGCTGATAGGATACCATCTCCCACTCCTCCTGTTCCCAAGGTTTCCACACACTATATTTGAACTCCTCCAAACTTGGGAAAGTCCATATCCGGAGCTGAACTTTTTATTGGATTCCTCTGCTAAATGAGCCAAATTGACACCCGCCTCCCTGCCCCCCAGATTTGAGTAGCCCTGAACCTTCAGAAGTTTGTAAACTGTACCTGAACTTCGTGTGTCTGCCTTCTCTCTCTTTCTTACAAAGTCTGCAGATTGCATTTGAATTTTAATGCAGAGTTGCTGGGTTTTCTAGCTGTTGTGATGAGCCATTTTACAGCTTCAGCGGAACATGCGCACATTCTAACAGACATACTTGCAATCTCTTATGATCTGTGTCCCTCCTAATATGCAAACTGGCCATTCAAATGTAATCCAGTTTAAATTTCTGTTATATTGCCATCAACTTTACTGATTTATGACTTGACTTGAATGTAACCAAATGATGATTTCATGGTTTTTCCTTATGGAGTGCTTTAGCACCTAATATGTGTTTTATTTTTATATATTTAAAGAATGATCAGAACTTGTTAAGTTCTAGTCAGTGGCATTTGTGATATTTCCAGTTGAAAGCACATTTCCATCCCCAAATAAACATTGTTCCAAATTTTTAATTCACTTACTATATGCATATGAATGTTACTGCCTATGGATCCTGCACTCTTTTCCACACCTGAGCGCACAGGAGATCAAATTAGAGTAAAAGGGTTAAGGATATGGGGCATAGGAATGGCTCTCCACCATGCTTTTCTCCTTTCAGGCAGCCTATGAAAGCCCCTTGGTGCTTGGTGGGCTACAGCGGTCTGGATGACAGGGTAAAGCAAGGTAGCTGCCACTTTACTTGGTGTTTTCCCTTCTCACACTGCCTCATTTCCAGCTGAAATCAGTTTTGTAGTTAATGCTGTTAGAAACAACATTAGCTCTCTCTGGCTTTGGCTTCACTAGAGAGAGAGGGGTAGCGTGCAGATGTATGATAGATAGCTTAAGATAACATAGATGTTTGGGGAGGAGAGGGGGAAAGGCTGCAGAGTTGTATGAAGGGCAGGTCTTCCTTGCAGATGATCAGAAATCCACTGGGTTAGAGCCTGATTCTTTCCATGAGTCTCATGGCTCTACAGAGTTACGGAATCATCCCCTCTGCCCCTTCCCTACTAACCAATGGAAGGAAGATTATCAAATTTTCCATGGCTTGAAAGCTGCTGAGATTTCAGGATGCTTCTTTCTTTTGTAAGGCTTGAACTTGTTTTCAGCTAACAAGTTGTAAGTCGAAACTCATGTAAATGGCTAACGAGCATACCTGATCCTCAAGGACAATGGCTAGAGTAAATACCTGATAACTCGGAAGGCCAGATGTCCACTCAGTGATTCAGCCTCATAATGAGAACAGCACATTCCTTACACCCTGCTGTCATGTACCCTCCTATCTGTAAGGATTCTCCCTCTCCACCCATTCCCCCAGGTGTAGTCAGAGATCCTTTGATGTAATTAGAGTGTCTCTGCACATATGTTCTGTATCTGTCATTACTCCTGTTCTTTCTGGGTGGAACAATGTCTGTATTTGTAAGTGAACAGATTGTTTACGTGATAAAAACTGTATATAAACGTCTTCTGTAACAACATGAATTTGAAGCTGATTAATCAGACTTCCCGGTATCGTGAATAAACCTCTTCAGTATTGTCTGTGCTGCCTGATTCTTGGAGAAAGAATCCTTCGTGCTTTACACTTTCCTATTGATTATACTGTAGAAGAGGAGGTTATAGACAAAAAGCATGCCTTTCAAGGCTTTGCTTCTGTTTATTCAGTAGCTTTCAGAGAGCAGAGCAGAATGTAATTTAAATTAATTTTCATTCATTATCTTTTAAGGAGATTGCCCTTTCCATTAGGCCAAAAAATTAATTTTGCTACACAAGTGCTTTATATGTGCATTGAAAAATCAAATGCAGAATAGAGTGTCTCTTAATTTAATAGAATTATTGCATTACATTTACTGTTATGACTGAATTCCCAAGTTTTATGTAGAGCAAATATAGGACTACGTAGTTTGTGTTAAAGAAAGGTATTTTATTCTAAAATCAATGAAGTTTTTTTTGGGGGGATAGGCTATATATTTTAAAGTCCTCCTATTTTATTTTTAAACTTTATAATGCAAATAGATTTTGAGTAGAGGGTTTTAATGTATACTTTCTAAAGATAATATTAATATTGGACTGCAGTTTTGGGGTATTAATATAAATTAAAAGAGAGATGAAGACCTGAAACTGAGTCTTCTTCCAATATAGGACCCTGGGTGGGTAGAACCTTACAATAGTGAGGAGTCCCATTGAAGGACTGGACCCATAGATTGCCCATGTTGTTGTTAGATGGGCTTGAATAAATCATTGCTCAATACAATTCAAAATCTTCTAATCTGCATTAGTTTGATGTCATTTATCCAGTTCTAGGGACAAATAAGGGCCCAGATCCTGGCTTCCCATTCACAGATTCACAAGACTCAAACTGTAATTAAAAGAAAAGCCACATTTCTGGCATAGGATGGGCAAACTAATGGGGGGAGGCGGTCTATTTAGGAGGACTCTGCCAGCTGCTGTTATGTAAGGATGTGGAATGCCGGGGTGGAGACCAAAGGTCTTTATGTAAGATGGCAAGGTGGCGGTTCTGGACTGCAGGCACAGATCAGACAATGACAGGTCCCAGTTTACAGCAGGCTCTGTTGCTTTGTGTTATGTAAGGCTTGAATAAAATGGATATAATTGTTAAATACAAGCTCTCCTTGCTGTAATGCAAAAAATGCCACATAGTAACAGGAGTGACAGATTTGAGAGCAATAAGGAAGATTGGATTGGTCATTTGACAAGTACAAAAATAATTGGTCAGTTGACCGGACAAATATTGGTTGCATATTGTCAAATAATGTCGAAAATGGTCAAATATTTTAAAGCGCTAATTTATTAGAACAGTAACAAAACAGAGTAAGACTTAGATGTCTCCAGTAAGCTTAGCCTTAGAAAGATACTTATGCCTAATTATATAAAAAAAAATATATATATATATATTTTTTAACAAAGTTATTTTAACTCAGAAAAATGCCAGACAATGGAATGAAGTTCTAAAAAATGAAACAATGGCTGTATGATGCAATCAAAAAGGTAGGCTACTGACTGCATCAAAGCATACGTGGCTAGAACATTTGACAGTATTTGACTGTGGTCCGATAATAGGCAATCAATTGACTGGCTTGCCAGTCCTTGTCAGAACTACACTGCAAAGCTTGTAAGGATGGCTGACCAGTAACCCACCACCAGTATTAAGGTTGGAGCAATGTGGAGGGACCATGGAAGTGTCTCAAACAGAAATTCTTGTTACATCTGACTGCAGTGAATACAGACCATGGGTGGTGCCAAGGAATTGACCTTGTAGAATTGCAACTGGTTCAGGGCCCCAGGGGTGGGGGGGGCTGCTCCTCCACTCCAGCCAGCACAGAGCTTGGGGGGGCTGTACCCGGTCGGTATGGAGCTGGAGGCTGCTGTGCCCGGTTCAGAGCTTGGGATGCTAAATGACCTCAATATTACTGAAGCCTCATGGACCCCCTGGAATCTTTGGTGCCCGCCCCAAGGGGGGCCTGCCCCCCAGGTTGGGAACCATTGGCCTAGAGAATGACATGGGAGGTGTGGAAGTGAACTTGCATATAGCCATTGTCCAGCATTTGGGCAAAAGTGCAGAATTTCCTACAAGTACAACTATTTTGCTAGAAAATGCAGGCAAAAGCAAACTGTAAATGAGTGATAGCTCTGCGCCCTTAAAAAAGAACAACACATCTGTGGAACTAGAGACTGGGGAATTGTGGTCAGGCTTAGGAAGTTGTGAGTAATATGACAATTTAAAAACAAAAAGATGTTATGAAACATTTTTTGTATGTATGTTTGGATTTTATTGGTTTAAGGAGAAACTACTGTATTTCAAATATTTGTCTTTTTATTAAAGTAGGTATAAAAGCATGTACTGAGGAGAAATAAGAGAATAGTTACTATCAAAAAAAGCAATTTGAAGTTTTGCTTTTCATAGGTCAGATGTTCAAAGCAGAAACTGTATTGAAGAAAATATTGTGTAGGTGTTTCAGACAAATAGAATTGTTCCTGTACAACAGCATGTGTGTAGTCTCGCTTTGAGACTATTTCATGATCCAAGGTATTCTAAGATGTGTGGCTTTTGCAAGTTAAATTTGAGTCTAACTTCAGGTTCTTCTTCGAGTGCTTGCTCATGTCCATTCTGAATATAGGCATGTGTGTGCGCCACATGCACCGATGCCAGAAGTTTTTCCCCTAGCGATACCCGTGGGGCCAGCTCAAGCGCCCTCTGTTCGCAGACCAAACTGACTTCAGGCTGCATGATCTAAAGAACTCTAGGACCACATTGCGATCTTTGGGCCTTTATACCCCGTCCTCATCAAAAGGGCACTTCAGGCCTTCACAGCAGCGGTTCTTCAGAGGTCAGTCCAGGGGAGAGCCCTAGAGGAGACGAAACAGAGGTTACGAGCGCCGCCGAGGCAATTCGCTGGCATCAATCTTGAAGCCAGGTCCAAGCTGCCATTTCTTAGGTGGAAAGAAAGGCTTTTGAAGGTGCACCTGAGGACGACTGATCAATTTGTGCCTGAGATCCAGTCTCCCGCCCATTTGCCTCCTGTCTTGCCCCCTTCCTCCCGGCCTGGAGGGTGATTACGTTGAACTGCTGGGTTTTGAACACAGTAGCTACTGGCTACATCCTTCAGTTCACTTTGATCCTGCCCTTCCACCCCCCTTCCCTATCCCTCTTCAAGGACCTGTCTCACAAGCAACTCCTCATCCAAGAGGTTCAAGCGCTCATACAGTTAGGGGCTGTGGAGGAGGTTCCTCACAACCTGAGGGGAAAAGGGTTCTACTCCAGGTACTTCCTGATACCCAAAGCGAAAGAGGGCCACAGGCCCATATTAGATCTGCGGTCCCTGAACAAAGGTTAAAGTTTCACATGGTCTCCTTAGCGGCCATCATTCCCTTGCTGGATCCAGGCGACTGGTTGCCGCCCTCGATTTAAAGGACGCTTAGTTCCATATCGCTATCTTCCGGGGCACAGGAAGTTCCTGCGGTTTACAGTAGTAGTGCAGCATTTCCAATTTGCAGTTTTACCATTTGGCCTTTCCACTGCTTTCCTCATTTTTACCAAATGTATGGCAGTGGTGGCAGCACACCTCAGGCGCAAGGGGGTGCAGGTCTTCCCCTACCTGCAAGATTGGGTTCTCAGAGGCCGCTCGAGGGAACAGGTCCGTCTAGACATGCAGATCGTGAGAGACACATGCCAGTCGCTGGGCCTGTTAATAAACGAAGAGAAGTCGTTTCTCATTCTGGTTCAGAAAATAGAGTTCGTGGGGGTGGTCTGAGACTCTGTACAAGCTAGGGCGCTGCTGCCAGATTCCAGGCAATGACAAAGCTTATAGCCAGCCTAAGGGGCTACCTGATTACCATGGTGAGGGTATGCCTTAGCCTGCTAGAATATATGGCGGCTTGTACCTACGTGGTCTGCCACGTTAGACTACGCTTGCAGCCACTCCAAATGTGGCTGGCTATGGTATACTCCCCTTCAAGATATCCCCTGAACAGGGTGGTCATAATCCCTTCCCAGATCCTTACCTCTCTAGAGAGGTTGACAAACCTTGGTCAGGTACTGGCAAGAATTCCCTCCTTGGCCCCGAGGCCAACACGGTCCCTGGTCTCAGATGCCTCAGACCTGGGGTGAGGGCCCACCTAGGGACCCTCAGGACACAAGGTCGCTGGTCCAGGGAGGAGCTGAGCGTGCATGTAAATGTTAAGGAGCTCAGAGCCATCAGGCTGTCCTGTGAGGTGGTTTGGCTTCATCTGTCCAGCAGGGTAGTGAGAGTACTCACAGACAACACAGTGGCAATGTATTATATCTACAGGCAAGGAAGAGCCAGGTCCCCAGCCCTGTGCCAGAAGCCATATGTCTCTGGGACTTTTGTGTGGAGCACAACATTATCCTGTAAGCAGTCCCTCTGCCAGGACTGAAGAATACCCTAGCAGGTTGTTTGAGCAAGTCCTTTTGCTCTCACCACAAGTGGTCCACCAGGAGGTAGCCGACTGCATCTTCCAAAGGTGGGGAGTTCCCCGGGTGGACCTGTTTGCCACCAGGGGGAACAGGAAATGTGCCTGCTTCTGCTGTCTGTTGGGGTTGGAGGACAGCTCCCTGTCGGATGTGTTTCTACTCTTGTTGTTGGGAGTCTCATGTATGCATTTCCCCCAATACCGTTGGTGCACGGAGTCCTGGTGAAAGTCAAGAGAGACAAAGCTTGAGTCATTCTGGTAACCCTGGAGTGGCCTTGCCAGCACTGATTTGGGATACTGCGAGATTCTCTGTAGCTTGGCCATGGTCTCTACTGCTGTGCCCAGATCTCATCTTTGAAGACAAAGGCTGGCTGCTTTATCCGGACCTAGCCTTCTTACATCTGACGGCTTGGCTGCTGCGTGCCTGAGCGGGGAAGAGCAACGTTGTTTGGCCCAGGTCGAGAGAGTGCTGTTGGAAAGCGGAAAGCCTTCCACTAGAGCATCTTACCTAGCAAAGTGGAAGCGCTTCGCCTGGTGGGTGGCTGATCACAAGGTGTCGCCAACGAAGTCTTCTATACAGACGATTCTGGACTACCTGCTTCATTTGAAACAAGGGGGCTTAGCCTTTTCGTCGGTGAAAGTCCATCTAGCGACAATATCGGCATTCCACCCACCGATTCAGGACAGATTGGTCTTCTCTCATACAATGACTTCTAGATTCCTCAGGGAGCTGAAAAGACTCTTCCCTCAGATTAGGGCGCCAGTTCCCCAGTGGGACCTGTTCCTTGTCCTCTATCAGTTCACTGCTCCGCCCTTAGAACCGTTGGCCTCCTGCTCGCTCATGCGTCTGTCCTCGAAGGTGGCGTTCTTGGTAGCGATCACTTCTGCACGCAGGGTTTCAGAGATTAAGGCCCTAACCTCAGAGCCACCTTATATGATGTTTTTCAAGGATAAAGTTCGGCTCTGCCCTCATCTGACATTCCTCCTTAAGGTCGTCTCCTACTTTCATGTTAACCAGGACATCTTTATGCTGGTATTCTTCCCTAAACCTCATAGTTTCGGTGAAGAGAGGCGTCTGCACTTTCTCGATGTAAGGAGGGTTCTGGTCTTCTACATCGATAGGACCAGATCATTCTGCCATTCCACGCAGCTCTTTGTGGCAATTGCAGACAGGATGAAGGGCAAACCGGTTTCCTTGCAGCGAGTGTTGTCCTGGATCACAGCCTGCATTTGCGCCTGTTATGAACATGTCGGGGCCGCGCCTCCAGCATTCCTGTCAGCTCATTCCACTAGAGCTCAGGTGTCTTTGGCGACCTAGCTGGCGGATGTATCTATTCAGGATATTTGTCGGGCCGCTGTGTGGTCCGTGCATACCTTCACATCCCACTGTGCCATTACGCAGCAAGCTTGGGACGATGCAGGATTCGGCAGAGTGGTTCTGCAATCTTCACGGCCATGAACTCCACCCGCCTCCAGAGGTAAAGCTGGTGAGTTACCTACATTCAGAATAGACATGAGCAAGCACTCGAAGAAGAAAGAACGGTTAATTATCTCATAACCGCTGTTCTTCAAGCTGTGTTGCTCATGTCCATTTCACAACCCACCCACCGTCCCCTCTGTCTGAGTTCCGGCAAGAAGGAAGTCAGAGGGAGGGGGCCGGCAGCACCATATATGCAAGCACATACGTGCACCGTTGCAGAGGGCACTAGAGCCGGCCTTACAGATACTGCTAGGGGAAAAGCTTCCAGCACCGGTGCATGTGGCATGTGCACACACACGTACATACAGAATGGACATGAGAAACGCATCTCGAAGAACAACAGTTACGAGGTAAGTAACCATTCTTTGCATTATCCAGTGCAAGTAAAAAAAACTATAGCATTTTTAATTTTGGTTTGGTTTGGTTTGTTTGTTTATTTTTGCGTCAAAGCCTAATTGCCTCCCTGTGCGCATGGAGGGCTTTGGGTATGCATAACTGATCTTGCTGAGTGTGTACTGCAGATAAACCTGCATTGATGTTGTGTGGACGTCTGATGTAAAAGAGAGAGAAGAGAACTTTAAAAAAAAAATGTTTTTAAATGAACATTATTATATTTTTCATGACTGTGACTTGATGTATTTTATTTTTATCTCAAGATTCGCTTCACTAGTTGTTAATGCCAATTTCTGCAATATAATCACTGGAGATCAGGCGGAGTCTGAGTCTTTCTACCTATTGGGCATAATGCAAGACTCACCTGTTATGCAGGTGTTTACCAGATAATCATGTTATGAGTCACTTTGCCATTGCCATCTCAGAATTCATCCAATCATCTCCAACAGTTGGAAGAATATGCCTTTTACTGAGGGAGGGAAAGCCAGCTCTTTCTTTCAGGGGGAATTTTATGTTTGGTTGTTTTTTGCAATGTATTCAGACCCATCGATAATAGGTGTCTTAGAAATCCTTGTAGTAGATTGAAATATCTCATTTTCTTTCCTTTACTAGGACATTTCTCAGAGTTCTTCCTCTACCAAGTGAAAACTGGAGTGCTTTAGTTGAGGAGTGGTGCTGTCACCCCAATCCCTTTGCCAACAGTATTCTTCACCCTCAAAATAATGACTGTTTTCTTGGACACACTTACTTTCTGGTGAATTCAGGAAGTGAGTCACATGTGCTTGGAGCTGAAATAGTCCATTCAGAGACTGAACATTCTGCTTCTGAGAGGGGCTCTGCCTTGGTAAAGTATTTTGTTTGAATAAATCTCAGTGTGATTATTTATTTTATTTTATTTTTGGGAATGGATATTTCTGTGAAAGATCTTTGTGAAAATGTGGGTTTGTTTCACAGGTAGTATAGAGTTGTTGAGATCCTTTGTCTAGGAGCCAGACTAAATTCTAGGTTATGGTTTGCATTTTCAGAAGAATTGCTCTTGGTCAGAAACCTCTCCCTTGAAACACAGTTGAAAGCATTATAAAAATACTGTTCAGAGAACCTAGCACCTAGCAAGAAGACTGAGTAAACTAAAATGGGATTTCATATCATCTGAAAGTGAAGAAGCAAAATCTTTGGATCATTCTTGATTTGAGTGAAATGGAAACAGTGGTCTGTTGCTACAGGTTTTGTATAATCAAATGGGTAATTATTAAAACCTGTAACTGTGATGTGATAGGAAGATGCCAACAATAGCAATAATAAGCAAATAATAAGCAAAATAAAACCCAGAAGCTAAGAATGGGTGGAATCGAGGAGTAATACATTTGCTTTAAATATGCTGGACACTAAAAAGTAAATACGAACAAAACAGTTTGGCTATACAAACACTTGTCAAAATTAGGATGTGGTTTAGGTCCAGGTATCATATTTATTTATGTTTCCAAAATACAAGGGAGGATGTTTAAATGATGGGAAGATGGATCCATGTCATGAGAATATTTTTGTCACTCCATTCTGTTGTCATGGTTCTGACTCAAAAGCTGCACTCGGCCTGGCAAATGCTGTCTTCAGGTAACTTACAGAGTTTGTTAGGCTCTGACTCAGCAAGCTTGAGACTCTCTCTGTGAGTCACTGTATGGATTCCATGCACTGCTGGTCTCTGGCTCTGCCTCTTCCCATGCTAGATTGAACACCTTTCATGCCCTCTTCTGGGTTTCTTGAGATGCTAGGTGGTTCATTTTCAGGACTTTTAGCAGGAAGTTCTCTCTCTGAACAAAGAGTAAGCTCGGACTATTCAGCATGGCCTCTGTATTTAGAATATATTGCAGAAATAGTTGTGATTCCCATGGAGTTAGGGCAGTTCAACACTCTTCTACCATGATTCCTTGGGCTATCAAATCTCCCACAAGCAACTGCTTCCACAGGGAGTGCGAGGGATTGAGAGAAGTGGGAGGTGCAGTTGAAACACTTGCAGGTGCACCTGAAACAAGAAGGCTCATTTAAATGCACTGCACCACTGCTATTTAGATTAGTGTAGTCCTACCAGCTCCATTAGAAATCAGATAAGTCTCCAGTGGTGAGGCACCCAAAGATTTTTTTGAATATGATGAATCTCCATATTTACTTCCTAAAAATTGCTTTGATACCAAGATTTTTTACTTGATTGTTTGAAAACCCTTGTATCATGCTTGCACTGAAATTGTAATATCTACATTCACTGATTTCTAGCATCGGTCATTTCCAAGGAAATGAGCACAACTTTAAGATCAAGCAGAAACTTGGACTAATCAGGGAAAAATTCATATTGAAATATGAAATTCTTCTGTAATATGGAGAGTTATTGAAAGTTACAGGCAACACAGATTGCTGTTGGCACAAATGTTCTCATTTTATAGTGTATTCATGCAGCCTGCATAAGTATGAAAATTCCTCTTTAATTGCATAGCAGTCATTGGAGAGTGTTTGTCTGTGGCCAAAACAGTAGTGGCAGAGATACTTAAACAATCCTCTTTAGTCTCTTGTGGGACCAAGACAGTGTTCTGCCATGGAAAATATATTGCTCACATTTTAGTCTAACAATGTAACATGGATTTTAAACATCACATGGTCATGCAGCATCCTAATAGTATCTCTTGGGGAAAATATTTTCCCTGAGACAATATCAAGGATCTGTAGAAATAGAAATACAAAAAAAAACCTAGAGGATCCACCTCCATCTGCAGATTGCCAGCGGCTGCAAGTTGTCACATAGATATATTGATTTAATTAGTCTGACTAAAAGTATCATCCTTTTTGTTCCAGCAGTGATACCACTGAGTTCTCAGAGTTTTTAGGTATCAGACTTCACAATTCTCAGCCACAGCATGTAAATTTTAAGCAGAAAAAGCACTCAAATAGTAGTCATCTGAGGAATACTGTATTTGTAGCTCCCCAACCCCTGCCTTCAAATATTGTATAAAGAAACCCAGTTTCTTTACTCCCTGTTCGAAAGAAAAAGAAAGTTCTGCTCCACAGCTTTTTGCAGGGAGTAAGGGGCAGCAGTTGGGAAAGTGAACTAACTGTAGATAGTGGAGCTGACTTTATCCAGTCTAACTCCAGTACAATGGGATCCTCATTTCTGGTGTTAGGTATCCTGTTAAGGCTGGGGTTGTTTTTTTGTTGTTTTTTTTTTTTTTTTTTTTTTTTAATCAACAGTAGTTGGAAAATTCCCAACCCTGGAGTTCCCACTAGAATCTCAGTTGATGTTTCCTGGCTCAGTTGATGTTTGCAATATAGATTGTCTCCTCAGTTTCCTAATAATAGGAAGTAGCTGTCTTCCCTGAGGGCAGCTGTGATTCAGTCTCATTAGAAACAAGAGCCAGTAGGCAGCCATTCTTACTAGGGGCAACCTCACTTTTACCTGGCAAACAGAATTCTCAACTTTACCACATTTGAGCTGAATCAGGTTCCCACTTTGGGAACAGAGAAAGATCTCCATCACAAGATTGTTTAGCCCATGGGAAGGTACACAGAGCTGGGAGCCAAGAGATCATGGATTCAAACCTCATCTATACCACACACTGTTTATATTTCTGTGCAGTCCTACCTTTGGACTCAAGGTAATCCCATTTCACTAATAAGTTAATTGATGGATTGCATAAAGTTTCTTTTAGCAGAGCTAGGAATAGAACTCACATCTCTAATATTCCCAGGTTGGTACATTATTAAGACCTGAATGGACCCACTATAATGATCTAGTCTGACCTCCTGCACGACACAAACCAAAGAACCTTACCCAGTAATTCTGGCATCAGTTTGAACTATGGCATATTTTTCAAATATTGATTCTTGATTTAAAGAATTCATGTGACAGGAAATCAACCGTCTCTGTGAGTTGTTCCAATGGTTAATTATCCTCACTATTAAAAATTTGTATTTTATTCCTAGTTTGACTTTGTCTAGCTTCAACTTTCAACCTTTGGATTTCGTTATGTCTTTTTCTGCTAGTTAAATATCTTCCTCATGTAGATACTTGTAGACAGTGATCAAGTATCTTCTTAATTAAAATAGATTGAGCTTCATAAGTCTCATTATCAGGTATGTTTTCCAGATCACAAATCATACTTGTAGGTTTTGTATGAACCCTTTCCAATTTTTCATCATCCTTTTTTGGAAATATGGACTCCAGAACTCAACACAGTATTCCAATAACCTTCTCACTAATGCTCTACATAAGAGGTAATACCACTTCCCTACTCCTACTGAATATTCCTCTGCTTATACATTCAAGGACCATGTTTACCATTTTAGCTACAGCATTACCCTGGGAGCTCATGTTAGTGGCAATGATAAATAACCAAGTCCTTTTTTGAAGCCATGGGATTTTAGGATACAGTCCCCTTATTTTATATGTATTACTTACATTCTTTGTTTCTATATACATAATCTTTGGTTTGGGTATATTATAATTATATTTACATCACACAATGAGGACACGTTCTTTTAAAAAGGCTTTATTATGAAAAAACATGATAATCTGTCATTTATGGTACTATAGGCAACAATGCAGATGTTATACATTTGGTCATACATTTTGGTGGTTTGTATCACACATGAAGGTTTTAAACTTGAGAGTTATGTTGGCTTTAGTGAAAGAGTGGCTTTATTACAGTTGGAAGCAATGGAATATGGTGATAATCTTTAATTAGGGACACAATAAATGGAAAAAACAGATTTTTTTCCACTAACTTTTTATTTATAATTTTAGGTATTACTTTTCTGTCTAGGTACAAATTAGTCAGGCTTCAATATGATTTTTCAAGTTGAAAGTTTTTTCAGACTTTACTAAACCTATACAAATGCCCATGTCAAACGTATTTGCTGCACATGCATCCCAAATGAACAGGCATAACATTGATTGTGCAGATACTAGATGCAAAACTGTTGCTAATGAAATAATATGAATTAAGGTAAGTGTTGTGCTCAGTTATATCTTTTAAACCAGTGGTGCTCAACCTATTTACCATTGTGAGCTGCATATGGAGCTCTCCATGTGTTATGTGGACTGCATTCACACTATATATATATATATATATATACTACCTGTATGGCCCTGAGGATGTCACATGGACCATAGCTGTGTGCTGATTGGGCTGTGGTTTGAGAACTACTGTTTTAAATAATATTCAATTTAAATATGAAAACTGGGTTTAATTTGTACAATATCATCAGTGTACTGTAATATTTAAATCAAACATTCAACTTCTAAGTAACTCAGAAAGCTTAAAAGGTTGCAGTGAATGAAATAGTCAAGACACATCTCTATATATGTAAACATTCTGAGGAACGCAGAATGAAGTATAAAGTTCACTCTGCACTCTGGAGCGTATGTTAAAACTATACATTCTTTTTCAGAAGAGCTGAATGGCATTTAAATGACATTTCTCTGTTCTACAGAAATCAAAGGAAAATACCAGAGTAATTTGTAAGCGCTGCAAGGTAATGCTGGGAGAAACAGTATCATCAGGTATGGATTACACAAACAAAACCATACTTGGTTGGCTCACTCATTAAACACTAGAGGTTAAAAGTTCTGGAGAAAAATAATTTATCAATAGGATGCTGAGTTGATTCCTGTGGGTTCTTTCCCTTCACTTCTGAAGGGGTGAGATTATTGTTTCCACTGTCAGAACTATGAGGTTATTGGCCCCTGTAATTTATTTTGATTCTTGTTTATGTAGTGCATCTGGCCATATTGTTCTCTTTTAACACTTAGCAACATGATGTATTCCATTTTAGATGTTTCACCCATGCTTCTTGCTCTATTGTGAAGTGGATTTGTAGCACAGACCCAGAGTTATGAACAACTCTGATTGGAAATAATGGTTAGGGATTAAAATATGAACACAAGCATTTAAATTTAGTTTTAAAAAGATGGCTACCTAGAGTATCATGTGCAACTTTATAATTAATCTTGAAATGCATACTTTGTGTACCTTAGTAAATTTTTTTTAGTGTATCGAGTTAGGTCTGAACTACATAACCTAATACAAGCTCAAGTATGTAGTTCGTCTTTGCTAAATAGCCCCTTTAAACAAAATAGGATAGAATAAACTTTTTATAGATCATGTGCAAAGGTTAATTTCTTTGAACAAAAATCTACTTCCTATCAACTATAACTAATACAAAAGAAAAGGCTATAAAGTTTCACAGCCCAAAAGTTGGCAAAAACTTTGTGGAGTTGATTCATTTGAAATTTGCTAGTCACCTTAATTGATCAATCTATAAGAAATTAACATTGAATTACTGTGGTCTTTGATCTTAGTGTATTTAAAAATATTTACTAAACAATTTTTAGGTTAATAGTCTTGTAGACAATATTTTAATGTATAGAGGAGTAATTTCTTGCAAACTTGCATATATAACATACCTTAAAATAGGAGTACATAATGCGTGTGTCTAGACTATGTGTTAATACTGGTATGTATATCTATAGATCTGTAATTTTATATATAAATATTTGAATTGAGATTATTGCATGGAAGTGGTATGTATTATTTATTTATATTACTGTAGAATATAAAATATGCAAGATGATGTACAGATCTATAGGCAGATAAGGTCCCCCAGTTCCAAAGAGCTTAAAAAATCTATAAAAACAAAGACAGATGAAAGGATGGGAGAAGTCATATAAGCAGTGTGGTCAGGGTGATAGCGGTTTGATCCATTAAAAAATGTATAGATGTTCATCTTCATGTTTATAATATGTATTACCTAGCCATTGTTAGTACTTATTTTTCTTTTGTTAACTGCCACTATTTTTGTTACTTGATTTTTAATCCTCGCTTATTGTTTCTTTCTTAATTTTAAAATTTTCCTACTTTCAATATATTATTTAAACCTTTACAATGCTACATTCTGCAGACTGAAGGCATTGATGCCCATTAGATACTTTCAGTGTAAGAGCACTAGTTTAAACTAGAAGTTTAAGCTACCCCAATCTACATGCTCTATTATTCTTTCTAAAATATATTTATCCTAAATGCGTTGCAGCTTTAATTGCTGTCTGAGTCCTCTGTTTTTGTTCCATCATAGTTCGCTTATCATTAGTAAAAATCCAGTGGCAACCACCTTGGATAAATGTAAAATAAAACTTTCTTCTGTTTTCAGTTTCTGTTCCTGACATTTACTTTCAAATTTTACTTTCTATGTTGGTGGGCTCATCTCCTGGTGTCCTGAGGAGTGTTTGGCAGACTTGTTGTTTATTATTTTCACTAAGCTTTTTGTTTTCTACAATGGGACTGACAAATATAAGAAGGAAAGAAATGTCAGTGCTGCATTAAATGTAGAATAAGTGTGTCTCAAAAACAGAGCCTGTTTACCCTACAAGTATTTCTGTGATGAGGCTCTATTTTAGGTCAGACTGTCATTTGATTGGCACCCAGAACTGTTCTACATGAATAACAACATTGGTACAAACTGTTTTAAGTCTCAGTCAATTGGATATGTTTACAAATGTATTGTCCCAGTCACCAGTGAAAGAAAGACTAGACACCAGATATGTGATTTAACTGGGCCACGACTTTTATTAATTAACATATCTGGGAGCTATGTGGCAATAACTCATCCAGTGCAGGTCATCCATCCTTTATAATCCTGGTGGAGAGCTGCTTCAGTGTCCTTACTCCTCCATTCCAGCTCCTAGAGGACTACCGTCAGTCCCCCTCCCACTCCACTGCCCTCCCTTTGTACCAGAGTTAAAGGGGTGGAAAAGAGATGGTTGTCTCCTCACCATGCAAGATATTGGGAGCCCCAGCCCTGTTCCCCCACCTTCTTTAGGAGATGCTGTCTTCTAATCTGCTTTTAGTTCTGGTTTATCAGGGAACAAGACACCCTATTGACTAAGTACCTGTATTGGACACCTGCCAAGTTGTGACAAAACAAATTTTACAACCTTGCCTACCTTCCAGCTCCCAAGGCACCTAAGAGGAAGGTGAAAAGACCCCCACACTGCCCAGGCCATTCTGACAGTGAGAGAAAATTCCTTCCCCACCTCAAAAAAGTGACTAGCATGATGCCCAAATCAAGGCCCAAAATCTGGTTTTGCTCTAATCCCAAGGTCAGGGAAGGAGAGGCTTTTCTTCTCAGAGAAGAATGGTGCCCCAGAGCAAGGGTAAGAGTTTATAAGTCCTCCCCATGTGTGTGAGGAGCTGTTAGGCTTATGTTGCATCCTTCTGTGTAACTAATCAGCCACCAGGCCCTCCTCAAGCCCACCAGGAGGCTGAGTGCTCACTGCTGGTCCAGAGAAAGTCTTCCCTGCCTCCCACCCCCAATTCTGAGGCTACAGGCAAGGGGAACGCAGGGAGTGGAGCAATAAATACGTGTTGTTTATTGTGTTGCCATAGTGCCAGGATCCCTAAGTCATGGACCAGTTCCCTATTGTGCTAGGCGCTGTACAAAATACAGAACAAATGATGGTCCATACCCCAAAGAGCTTACTGTTTGAGACGAGACAACAGATGCAGACAAATGGCTCTGACTTAGTGGACCTCATGTGATTCTACTGCAGAAAAAGGCTAGTTATGATCTGAAGAACCTGTACAAGAATTTCTAACCTAATTAGTGTATCATGGAGTTCTGCAGCTTTGGGACTTCTTGTGCTTCAGTACACAGGGAAATAATGGGCATGGGCTCATCTAATATAAATGACTAAAATCACAGACTTTGCCTTTTACCTGTCCTATGAAACAGTGATTGGTGGCTAGAGAATAAATTGATTCACTTAGATCAGTTCACCTAATTCTCAGACCTGAAATCATTTGAATAAATAGCACAATACAAATTCCAAAAATCTGATTTTAGAAATGTGAATTTTTATCTCAGTTTATTGCTGTCTCCTCACCAGCTGACCGAGCAAACATACAGCTGCCAGTGTGTAACTTAAAGATGCACTGCATAGGCTCAGACAGTTAGATCTACAGTGCTAATCGCTAAACTCTAAGCCGAGCTGAAAGATGCTGCAATAGACATGCAATAGTCATGTACTACTTCTACATCTTTGTAATCCTCAACAAAATTAATGTATTCAGTCCCTCCTTCTGCTAGAGAGGATATGAGCAAATGATTCACTAGGCATGTTCACACTCTTTTTGGGACTGCTCACATACCCAAATAGTCTAGTCACGCAAGCATAAAAGCTTACTTGGAACTTTCGACGCACATTTTGGTATAAGCAAAAGGTTCTCAGGGACTCTCCTCAAACCTTCATAACAAAGAATGATGCTAATTCAGAATATTAATAGCCACAAGGAAGTGTATTACAAGATTACTTCTCATGAAACAAAATCCCAAAATTGTGATTTGTGGCTTCAGATAATAGAAGAAGTAAACTGCTACTCAAATCCCAATGTCCGAAGACCAGTTTGAAGTCTTTAGATTTCAGTCCTTAGCATTCAAGGACAAAGAAAGGCACTCAACTGGGATACTGATATGCATGCAGAATGACTCTGCCCAGATATCCATGCATCTACCTGCAAGAAACCCCAGCTGTGCGACATCTATACATAGATATATAGCAATATTACAGTTGTATGTACTTGTTTTTGTACCTGGAACTAGCCAGATTGTACCAGCTGCTTGTGTACAAAACTGTATATGATAAAACTGGTTTTTTTTTTTTGGTTTTTTGTTTGTTTGTTTTTACAGTCTTCGCATTTAAAGCATCCCCTTTGTTTATGTTTACGGAATTAGGTATTTAATAAATGCATCTACTTAGCAAAGCAAGTAAAAAGCTTGAAAAATACAAATTGTGTGTATATTATAAATAAAATATTTTTTTCTTTTACACCTACAAAAAAGTTTAAAAGAAAAAGATGATCTGGGTGGAAGCAGCTATGTCTGCAAGGATGAAGCAATTCCTCTTCTGACTTTTTTTTTAAATGCCTTCACTTGAAGTGTGGGTCCTTTCTGAATCAGTCCAGAAAGGGTCAGTGTCCTGAGTTAGCCTAGCTTTGTTACAGAGAAGTATTGTTTCCTCTCTTTAAAGAAAGAAGAAAATTAGTCCCCTGAGTTTACTCTTGTAAGAGCTGTGTGATTGTGATTCGCAGGGGCATTATTGGCTGGTAGAGGATGCTGAAGTACTGATATAAGTTGCACTGGTTTCAATCCATTAAGTGTTTTCAGTTTCTTGTTCAAAGTTGGCTCAGTAATAAATAATTGACAAGAGTTTTTAATTGTTATCAGCAAGCATTTAAATACATAAAATGTTTTTAAAATTATCAGTACAGGTGTTTTGGCTCTTGCCTACTCTGGATTTATCTGGGGTACATGGGGAAATGGTTGTATCAAAATGGTTGTGCCTGATGTTAAGTAGGGACTGATACAGACGGCAAATTATTGATCGTGTGATTAGCTCCAAAAAGAGCTAAAGAGATATTTCCTTCTGGCCATTACCAGTTACCCAGCTCCTCCTACAACATGCCAAAACAAGACTGTGAACATCTCTTCCACCCTTTAATTTGAATGCTGATCTAAGAGTTTAATTAATATGGTGATGCGGTATATTACAATGGAAAATAAGTGTACTGTTTTAATGAGTTTTTAAAATTTCCTCTTGTCTGATTTTAGGGACTACAAAATATTATGTCACTGAGATGATTATTCAGCCATCTGGGAAAAATGTTGACATGATACCAAGGTATAGAAATCAGATTATGGACTCAGTTTGGTTATTGGGACAGTGTTGTTGAGTGATAAATATTAAATTTTTTGAATAGTTACTTTTTGGGTATTTCATTAAATATTATGCTAATGTAGTATTAAGTCTGCACTATTATAATAACAAAGTTAAGGAAATGCAAAAGCAATCTTAACACAGCCATATAGTACACCTGCTGTGTCTTGTGATCTCTTTTCTAGTTAAATGTGTAGCTTTACATACAACAGTTTGTTATAAACTGTATACCATAAAGTATAGATGGTGTAATGGAAAATCAAATTAACTTGTTTTTACATTTTTTGACTTCCGGTGACTAGTTATGCCAACCTAGTTACTTCACTAAATTTATGCAGTGCTTTTATGTAATTGTTAATTACAAGATGGTATCTGACAATCTAAACCACGTTTCTTCTGTCCTTTAAATACAGCTAAAGCTTGTACTTTTCATTGGAAGACTTTTTTTTTTTTTTTTTTTCCCCCCAGACAATCCAGTTTAAATCCAGGTTACTATGTTGAGGTTACCATAAAATACAGCCTGCTGTGAACAGCTTGCATCATATGTTATAAAAAGTTACTGTTCCATTCTGCAGACTAAAAGATATTTTCAGATATGTACATCATTATTCACTTTTATGTACACATAATATTCCAGACTAAAGTGCAGTATTGGGGTTTTATACCTTTATCTGCAGTATTTGGCATTGGATTGTGTCAGATACAGGACATTTGACTATATGGACCATTGGTCCGTTCAAGTATGGCAATTCTTGTTATGCAGAAAAGGAAAAATACTTCAGTTCTGGTTACGGGAAGACAAGACAGGTGGAGGTGAAGAGATGAGCTCTATCTCCGCATAACAGTGACTTAAGCCTAGGGGCAGTATTTCCTTGCCAGATTGTAGTAGAATTGACAGCATGGAGAAACTCCGATGCCATATATTTAAAGTTTACTTGGGGCTCACTGGGTGTCAGTGGCTAGTTTTGAAAAGTGTCATTATTATGAAAACATTCTGTGAAGACTGATTTTATTTTAAAACAGGTCTCAGTTTGTACAGAGCATTATCGCTCAGTGTCTCGTGGAGCTATCCTCTTCCAGAAGCACATTTAGGTTCATAATACAAGGGCACGATGGAAAAGTCTACATCTTGGTAAGACATTTTCTTACAATTCTAAAGAAATATATTCCATTTTTAACCTTCCATGAGTGTGAACTCCTGGCATATATTCATTGGTTATATTGTGTTTACTTATGTTATATTCATTGGTTATATTGTGTTTACTTATGTGTGTAAGTGAAATGAGAAAAAGGAGTTGATCATTCAAATTATCAGTTGTGGTGCCTGCCTGCTTCTGACTCCCTGTTTTTTCTTTTTAGTTTTGGGCATTCTGCAATGGAATGTAATAATCCACTTGAATTTTTTAGACTGAAAGTTCATTGTAGTCTCATGCAGTTAGTCCAAAGTACTGTACACAGCCATGCTTTTTACATACAAGTATGTAGTCTTGTCTGTTTACAATATTTTTGTGACTGAGGAAATTAAAGAAGTATTCTGGAGCATTATATCTGATACACTTGGGCTGCACCCCTCTTCCTGGAAATGTTGGAAGTATCTTAGAGTTGTCCAGGAGCCTCTGAGGCATGGTCACACCCCTTCTGTCCTCATCCCACTTAATCTTGTTTCTGGAAGAGCACAGAGAGTAGCAATTCAGTATTCCACCTTATCCACTACCATCCTATCTTTTAACTCTTAACTTCAGTAAGCACTACCAGAATCATTTCCCTACATTTCTTTTCTCCCAGAGGGGACCATGTGGCTGTGACCTTTGGACAGGACCAGCTGCTGAGCATCTTATCTCCACTCCATTACGGTGCAGCAGGCCAGACTAATAGTAGGTGCTCTCATTATGAGGAGGCTGTGTGAAGAGCCACAGGAGCAGGAGGTCTGCCACAGCTGTTCAGTTACTGGACCTTCAGCCTCTCAGGAAAATAGACAGTGAATTGGGGTCTCTGCATCCCCCAATACCAACCAAGACTTCTCTGGTGACACCTTTACAAGAACTGGCCAGTTCTCTTCAACACTTGGGATTCAACTTGGGCCAAACCTACTTCACCAACTGCGGACTTTCCAGGGCCGAGCCCAAAAACTACTTCAAAAGGCAAAAAAGCAAGGGGTCCCCCCCATATACTTAAATGGCTTATAGTACATTGACAAGAAGAACAGCATTCTTTCTTTTACCCCCTTCTTCAGAAAAAGAGGATCTGGGTTTCCTCGAGGATGCATCCTTGCGTTTCATAAACGTTTATATAGTAGACTAGAGGATGAGGAACTCGACTGCTTGTCCCCGCTGATCTTGTGCCAGTCTTGTGGAATGCATAAATCATAGATTCCATAGATTACAAGACCAGAAGGGACCGTTGTGATCATCTAGTCTGACCTCTTGTATGGTGTAGGCCATACAATTTCCCCAAAATTATTCCTGGAGCATATATTTTAGAAAAACATCTGATCTTGATTTAAAAATTGTCACTGATGGAGACTCCGCTATGACTTTTGGTACATAAGAACAGCCATACTGGGTCAGACCAATGGTCCATCTAGCCCAGTATCCTGTCTTCTGACAGTGGCCAGTGCCAGGTGCTTCAGAGGAAATTAATAGAACAGGTAATCATCAAATGATCCAACCTGTCAGCCATTCCCAGCCTCTGGCAAACAGCAATTCCTGCCTATCCTGGCTAATAGCCATTGATGGATCCATCTTCTATGAATTTATCTAGTTCTTTTTTGAACCCCGTTATAGTCTTGGCCTTCACAACGTCTTCTGGCAAGGAGTTCCAGAGGTCGACTGTGTGTTGTGCGAAAAAATACTTCTTTTTGTTCCTTTTAAACCTGCTGTTTATTAATTTAATTTGGTGATCCCTAGTTTTTCTGTTATGAGAAGGAGTAAATAACCCTTCCTTTTTTACTTTCCCCACACCAGTCATGATTTTATAGAGTGCTATCATATCCCCCCTCTGAAGTCCGAGTCTTATTAATCTCTCCTCACATGGAAGCTTTTCCATACCCCTAATCATTTTAGTTGCCCTTTTCTGTACCTTTTCCAATTGCAATATATCTTTTAAGAGCTGAGGCGACCAGATCTGTATTCAGTATTCAAGATATAGGCATACCATGGATTTATAAAGAGGCAATATGATATTTTTCTCTATCTATCCCTTTCCTAATGATTCCCAACATTCTATTGGCTTTTTTGACTGCCGCTGCACATTGAGTGGTATGTTGTTCCGATGGTTAATTAACATCACTATTAAAAATTTACACCCGTCTGAATTTATCTAGTTTCAACTTCCAGACATTGGATTGTGTTATACCTTTCTCTGCTAGATAGAAGAGCCCATTATTAAATTTTTGTTCCCTAAGTAGATACTTATACTGTATATACTGTAATCAAGCTCATCCTGGTATGACCAGGATAACCAGGCATATCTTCATTACCCGCTTTGATTTCTCATTATACTAGAGAACTAAGCTTTTTGGATGCATGACATTGTTGCCTCAGCAAAACAGGTTTTGTTCTGCTTATCTTAGAATCATAGAAGAATCACAGAGTATTAGAGCTGGAAGGGAGCTCAGGAGGTCATCTAATCCAACCCCCACTCAAAGCAGGACTAACGTCAGCTAAATCATCCCAGTCTGGGCTTTGTCAAACCACAGCTTAAAAACCTCTAAAGATAGTGATTCCACCACCTCCCTAGGTAACCCATTCCAGTGCTTCACCACCCTCCTAGTGAAAAACCTTTTCTTAATATCCAACCTAGATCTCCCCCACTGCAACTTGAGACCATTACTCCTTGTTCTGTCATCTGCTACCATTGAGAACAGCCTAGCTCCATCCACCCTGGAACCCCCTTTCAGGTAGTTAAAGGTTGCTATCAAATCCCCCTTCATTCTTCTCTTTTGCAGACTAAACAAGCCTAGTTCCCTCAGTCTCTCCTCATAAATCTTGTGCTCCAGCCACCTAATCATTTTTGTTGCCCTTCGCTGGACTCTCTCCAACTTGTCCACATCCTTTTTGTAGTGGGGGGCCCAAAACTGGACACGGTACTCCAAATGCGGCCTCACCAGTGCCAAATAGAGTGGAATAATCACTTCCCTTCATCTGCTGGCAATTCTCCTACTAATGCATCCCACTATACTATTAGCTTTCTTGGCAACTAGGGTACACTGCTGACTCATATCCAGCTTCTTATCCATTGTAACCCCCTGATCCTTTTCTGCAGAACTGCTGCCTAGCCCATCGGTCCCCAGTCTATAGCTGTGTATGGGATTCTTCCATCCTAAGTGCAAGACTCTGCACTTGTCTTTGTTGAACCTCATAAGATTTCTTTTGGCCCAATCATCCAATTTGTCTAGGTTACTCTGTATCCTATCCCTATCTTCCAGGGTATCTACCACTCCCCCTAGCTTAGTGTCCTCTGCAAACTTGCTGAGGGTGCAATCTGCCCCATCCTCCAGATCATTAATGAAGATGTTGAACAAAACCAGCCCCAGGACCGATCCCTGTGGCACTCTACTTATGACAGGCGGCCAGCTAGACATCGAGCTATTGATCACTACCTGTTGAGCCCGATGATCTAGTCAGCTCTCTATCCATTTTATAGTCCATTCATCCAACCCATACTTCTTTAATTTGCTGATATGAATACTGTGTGAGACTGTATCAAAAGCCTTGCTAAAGTCAAGGTATATCACGTCCATCGCTTTCCCCACATCCATAGAGCCGGTCACCTCTTCATAGAAGACAAAGATAATAGCCAATGGCTCTGAAATCACCTCAGCCAACTCCCTCAGAACCCTGGTTGCATTGCATCTGGCCCCATGGACTTGTGTATGTCCAATCTTTCTAAATAGTCCTGAACTGTTCCTTTAGCACTGAGGGATGTTCACCTCCTCTCCATTCTGTGCTGCCCAGTGCAGTAGTCTGGGAGCTGACCTTGTCTGTGAAGACAGAGGCAAAAAAGGCCTTGAGTACCGCATCTTTCTCCACATCCTCTGTCACTAGGTTGCCTCCCCCATTCTGTAAGGGGCCCACACTTTCCCTAATCTTCTTCTTGTTGGGAACATACCTTGTTCCCCTTCACATCCCTTGCTAGCTGTACTCCAATTGCACTTTGGCCTTCCTGATTTCATTCCTGCACGTTTGAGCAGTATTTTTATAATCCTCCGTAGTCATCCGACCAAGCTTCCACTTCTTGTAAGCTTCTTTTTTGTGTTTAAGATCACCAAAGACTTCTTTGTTAAGCCAAGCTGGGCGCCTACCATATTTGCTATTCTTTCTGCACATCGGGATGGTTTGTTCCTGCACCCTCAATAAGGTTTCTTTAAAATACAGCCAGCTCTCTTGGATTCTTTTCCACCCTCATATTAGCCTCCCAGGGGATCCTGCCCATCAGCTGTAACTGTTCTTTTAGTAGAGAGGATGTGGCTTTCCAGGGATGTCAAATAGGTACTGCTAAGTTCTAAATTTACTTTATTTATTTGAAAGGAAGAGACGCATGTTGAGACTGTGTCCTCTAGGCTAGAGTGAAGAATGCTTTTCACTTTGTGAAGATTCTAGAAGGACTCTTTAAAAGGGGAAGGGGAATCATATGTGGTGTTTGTAAGGGACTTGTAATAGCTAGAGGTAGGCTTTGTACAATTAGCTAGAGTATAAAGTATGTCTCCTTTTTCCTCATCTCCTCCCAAGACATCTTTGAGAATGCATCTCATTTCTCCTTTGCAAAAAAAAAAAAAAAAAAAAAAAAAAAAAGCTTGCTACAGTTTTCTAATCTTGGTCTTCTGACAAACTACAGAAGCTGTGATCAGTTATATCAACTAATATGTGTTATGTGATGTGAACAAACCTCTACTATTGGGGGCTGTAGTAAGTCTATCACCAAACTTAATTTAATTTGTTGCCTTAACCTGAGGTCACCCAGGTCTCCAGAAGCGAAAGGCTAGCACCAACTAACCAATAGCACTACTTATATGCTACTTTTACAAGTGCACTAGATATTGCGAATAGCAGTCCAAAGATACATCAAAGTAAATGTTAAAAGCAGCTAAGAAAAGAACCCTATTAAACTTGACTGCCTATTCAAAGAACAACTAGGTCTTTGGGGAAAAACAACTGGAATTCCTTGGAGGACAGTACAAAGTATTACATTTTATGAGTGATATACAAAGAAAACTGAAATAATATGCTCAAAGAGAGCAAAAAAATGCGATTAGTTCACTTGTGAAAATTAATTTCATTTTGGCAACTCATGTCTCTTCACTGCCATGGCCAAGTGAATGAATGAAGAAAAGGGGTGAGACCTCAATGGTTTTTGTACTGTGCCTAGTACAGCAGGGCCTGATCCTGATTTGGGTCTTGTGGTACCACAACACAGACATTCAATGATTGGATTAATAATAATATTACAGTGCAAAGAATTGAGATTTTTCAAAATTTTCCAATATAGACTGCTAGCACGTCCGTGCCAGCAATTAGTATGGAGAAACTTAATTCCCATTAACAGCTCTGAATTAGTTTTATTTTCCCAATAAGTGTTGGCTAGAATCTTTTCTACTCTTGGTAATTGGGCCTGTCTCAACTTTAGTAAACTCTAATGTGCTAACCATTCCCTCTCTGTTTTAGCTTCATCCAATCTGTGTTAATGTTCTCTCACTCGTGCGCGCGTGCAAACACACACACCCACCCATCCACCCACCTTGGCCTTTCCAGTGGGAAATCTTTCACTTGTCATCCTGTCTTCAGGATTTGACTGTTTCAACACCATCTGTTTAACACATCACTGAAATACAAAATTAGAAAAATCATCCATTAGCAACTGGAACAATAGTCTTTGGATGTTTCTTTTTCTGGCAGAGGGAACATGCGACTGCCATAAAGGAAATGCAGATTCACAGTTCTGTTGCTCGTAACACTGATCACAAGGAATCCTGCATCATTTATACAACCCTTGATTTATCCCCACTGGAGCTTATAGCACTTTAAACACTTAAGAATATTTACCATAAAATGTTAGTTCACATCCATTAAAGATTTCTTAGAAACTAGTTTTAAATTGTCACACTCTAGTAAACATCAAGAAGTTTCATGATTTATGTGGCCTAATGTTACCTACTCATAGCATGTCAGCTTTAAATCCGGAGTAACAGAACAAGTTCAAGCTGTTGGTGAATTCTATAAATAAACTATTCTCTATCCACAGATGTGGCTTTTAAATTCTGACACTTTATTGGTGGAATCTATGGGAAATTCAGCATCCAGCAATGTTTTTACATTGTTTGAAGATAGTTTGAAGCCTGATTCCAGCTCTTCAGGTGCCTGGAATGCAGTCAAAGTTCTTTACCATCCCTGCATTAAAAACAGGAATAAGGAGTAAGTATCCGCTTTTCTTTTGTTAAGTTCTGTTCTTTGTTTGGGTTCACAGTCCAGGACAGTGTACCTTCTAGGTACACTTCAGACTAAATGGGGTACATTTTCATAATGTTGTGTGTATGGTTTCAGTCGCTTGAGTTCTGTTAGGTCAATGAGAATCTGGTGGCTAAATTCCTGCACATCGCTTTGAAAGTGTAGGGGCTGGAGTTGCATTACTGATTGATTTACACTAGTATTACAAAATAGGTAGCTCATATTTTTTGTCTTTACTAAGTATAATATGCTCTATTTTTCATTTTTCTTTTTCACGTTAACTAACTGTACACATTTAGAGCCTGATTCTTTCTCCACCAGCAGAAGGTAGAAGAACCCAGGATGTGAGTTCCATGAAATGGAAAGTCTGTCTGAAGCTAGACAATCACATTGGCCCAAGATACCCACTACCTGCTGCAGCATTTGGGGGCCTAGAACCAGCTAATACAGCCCAGAAAGTGGGAAAAGCTGGCCAGGCCAGGGGCAGGGTAAACCCAACATTTGCCAGTTCAGTTTCTCCTTATTATTCTCCACCTGCACGACTCCTGTGGTATCCTGCCCAGAATGTAAAGTTGCTCTCCTTTGGGGAGAATGAATACCTGTGGAATGGCAGTGGCGATACTGCTGCCTGCCCTTCCCTGGTGGTAACCCTACCCCCTCTGGTGCAGCTGACCCTAAGGGGACATGGTGTGTGCAATTTGCACTTTGCAATTTTCATCTGTCTGTTGCAGCTTCAGTGTTAAGCCTTTGCTCTGAAACGATGCCTTGTTATTCATATGGTCTGTTAAAGTCCTCCGTTTTTAAGCCAAGAGATCCTCAATCCTGTGTGCACTTCCTGAAGTAGTTACAGTAGATAAGCACACTGCTTGTCTAAATATGGATGAGCAACGTATGTAACAACATAAATGTGTAAGGAAATCAAATTTAATATTTAGCAAGAAGAATATGAAGTGAAGTAGATTATTTAGTAATGTGAAGGAGTTTTACAATTAAGGGCTTTTCAAATATGATTTTACAGGTTAATTTGTGTGTGTGTGTGTGTGTGTGTGTGTGTGTGTGTGTGTGTGTGTGTGTGTGTGTAGTTATAACTTGCTTTGAACCTAATGATAGGATTCTTTCAACTACCCTTTTTTTTTTTTTTTTTTAAGTTCAAACTGTGAATGCTTGGTTTTTCTTATGTCCAAGTGTACTGGAGCTTTCATAAAGAAAACATTTGACTTAGCAGGCTCTGAAGTGTCGATTATGGAAGAAAAACACTGCCAGCATAATGTTTGGTTAAGGTTGCAATCATGTTTTAATAGCATCATTTTATATTAAAGCCTCTAACTGGTGGTGGACAAAGTTGCTAGAATATTACATTCAACAATGACTTCAGTGTTTGCACAGCTGATGGAATAGGATTTCTTGGGTAATTTGTATTTCATCTGTTGGCTCTATGATGGTAGAGCAAAAAGCATATATGAATAGTGGTTTGGGTTTATTTTTTCCCTTAAACTCTTGGGGGGGAAAGAGTGGCGGATTTTTTAATTCCTATTTAATTTACCAGAAAATATAATGTCTCGTGATAATATTTTAAAAAAGAAAAATATAAACCTCTCAATAATTTGTGAGAATTTATGGTATATATCATGGTATTCACACTGATTCTGTAGTGACTGCATCACCAATATACATAAAACCAATTCAAATATTGAATGTTTTGAACATATTTTTCCACCTAATTCATGGAAAGAATGCTCAGACACCGTGAACAGTGCTTATTTGTGGAGGAGAGATCATCTTCCTAGAGAATGATGTGATGATAATTAAATTTATTAATCCAGAAGGCTTCACAGTAAGGCAATGGAAAATATATTGCTATGTGTGATATAAAATGTTACCCTGAAAGATGGATTTTGGGACGTTGCTATAATAACCTGCCTATTGCCCCCTTAGTCTGTTCTTCCCAAGGTAAAAGTTTGGGGTTGTTAAGGAAACACTAAAGGACACATATATAACCTTCCAATAAAGTATTTGACAAAGGCAGTTTTCTTTCCAAAACAAAGTATCTTTTTATTGCTGTAACTAATAATCAATGGAGGGCAATGGAGAGAAGAATTCTGGGGATTTCAATCTGTGACCAAATCCCTAATGAAGTAATCGGACTGCAGAGTGGAATGCAGGCTGTCGTTGTTGAAAGTAGGTACAATAAAATGGAATGGGCTGGGCATATAGCTAGGGTCACTGACAATCTGTGGACCAAAGCTGTCACCAGGCAGTACCAACGGGAATTGAAACGACCACTTGGTCAACCTCCAAAGAGCTGAGAAGATTTTGTCGTGAAAAGGCATGGCCGCATATGATGAAGGAAGGCCAGGATAAGAGAAGAATGGAAGACATGCTGTGATGGGCCTAATCTATACAAGGGCTGAAGGACTAATCGAGGTGAACTAATAATCCCTACTACAATATGATCTAAAAATCCTAAACAAGACACAAAATCCCTGAGACAAAATTCCTTATTGCAAGTTAAAGAGCACTTAAACTACAATAGCATATAGTTTAAATGATTCTAAGGGAAGCAATTATTTGCAAGTGGCCAGTTTGCAATGAATTGCTGACATCAGATCTTTTAAAGTGCTTTGAAGTTTACATAGATACGTTGCAATTAATAACAGAATTTCATGTATTCTTAACAACACACAAACCCTAACCCTATATCCCATCCTCTACTTTAGACTAAACTATAATTAACAGAATATTAAGCTTACTCTATAAGTCTATTGATGTTTCCTTTTAAAAATCACTGTTGCTGCTGTTTAGTTCCTGGTCAGTCAGCTATGCTCCGTTCCAGTTTTCTTTCTCTCTATCTCTTCAGCAGTTTTTGTTTGTCTTCTCTTGCTAGCTTCCCGGCTCTCCCCCAACGTCTCTCTCTTTCTCAGATGCAGACTCCGGACTCTGAAACTGTGGCTGGGCCCACTGGCCTTTTATGCTACATTGTAGCTCTCTCTTTATATACCTTTCTATTCTTAGAAGCAACTACCTCACTGGCACATGCTCAGAATTCTGATTGACGGCTCTGATTTTTAAAACAGGTTGTGGCCCGTATGAGTGCATTCTGACCAGCTAGCTGCTCAGCTAACTGACCCTCTGTCACCCCTTACTGCACGTGCTCAGTAGCCACCAATTTTGCACACGTTCACTGTGATCATTTACCGCGGCTGCAATTGTGCTGATCCATACACACGGCTCTTTGCCAGGGCACTATTTTAAAAATCCTAAATTCTTACTGAGCATGTTTAGGGTCTGCAGTGTCTATCTCAAAGTGGAGTCATTTTTTGCTTATTCAGAATGGAGATCAGAAATACAAATTAGAGACTGGAGAATTTCTCAAGTAATAAGAGGTTATTTAGTGGCCCTAAATCCCTGTTATAGTAGTTGTCTGATTTAGGCTGCTTACACTTTAAATGGGGAATACTGCTGCAACCAGTGCAATGTCTCAAAACAGAAGAAACTGAATTTCAATAACTGTAAAACTTGCAGTAGTACAGGTTTGCATTTTATATTCTGTATCAGAGAGAAGATTTAGATACCTTGGCATAATGCATAGATAACAGCCATATTTACTTGATCACTTGCAGTTCATATACAGTGATGTCCAAATCCTATTATGGACCGTCCACAAAAACAATAATGCCCATTTAAGGATGCAGAGGCAAAGAGAAATGGCAAAATTTAGAAAAGAGAGAGCTCCTTTTCTGTCAAAGGCTCCATCCTAGACTTGATTTGGGGTCTTACTGTTAGGACTATGTGCAGGTGTGTCTCTTTCTCTAGTGGATTGGGTGTAGAAAGTCTATTTCTGAAGATTAGTTTGCATTTATCTTTGGGTTACTCAGGGTATGTCTACACAGCAAAAAAAAAACCCCAAAACCAACAAAACGTCCATGGCAGCAAGTCTGAGAGCCAGGGTCAGCTGACTTGGGCTAGCGCTAAGTGGCTAAAAATAGAAGAGTAGACATTCAGGCTGGAACTCCAGTTCTGAAACCCGATGAGGGTCTCAGAGCCCAGGCTCCAGCCTGAGCCCGGAGGTCTACACTGCTATTTTTAGCCACACATTGTGTGCCCAAATCAATATTCCCTAGCTCTGAAACTTGCTGCCATGGGACTTGGGTTTTTTTTTTTTTTTTTTTTTTTTTTTGCTGTGTAGACATGTTCTCAGTGGCTGCCAACTAGGAATGAGAGGTTTTTTTGGAAAGCGCACTCTAGCACTCTGACTCCGCTGGCAGATACAGCTGAGGCCTTATTGTTTTGAAGTTTTATCATCAAGAGCAGAAAGAAGATGAGAGGAGGGACAACACGAACAATTGTTCCAGTTTATCTTCCCTATTAGAACATTTGCTTTGGTTATTTTTTTTTTTAAATATGTGTGATGTCAGTAACTTTAAATAGCACAGTCCATTTAGGGGTCTAGCATCTGAAGATCTCCCTGTATTTTTTTTTTTTTTTTTTGAGCTGCTCAGTAGTTAGGAATGTTATGCTCTTGTCTTTTTACTATCACTTTTATCCTCTTCACATAAGTTGAAATCAGAAGAACTTTGCTTATCTGAGCATGTGTCTAATGTTTCGTTTTTCTGCATGGTTTCTGAAGGGCAATTACACACCTAACTACATTGTTAACATCTCTCCTTATCCAAATTCTCAGTGGATATTACTGTGACCTTATTGCTTGTCTTTTTCTTGTTTGAGGACTTCAGATTCCCTCTGCTTTATGTCATCTTTTGTGCTAACTGCTCCAATTAAAATATTTTTAAGAGACAAAAGAAAAACATGGCTGTTTTCAAAAGTCCATAAACCAGGAATTATGAAATACTCTTTGTTTCAGTCTTATACTTACCTCATACCTATACACCTGTCATGGTGCAAAAGGACTGTTGCATGATGTAGACCAGAATTGTTCTTACATGGAAAGTGCTACAGCATATACAGTATGTGGTATCCCCGAGTATTCTCCAGAGCAGTGAATTACACACTGGTAGTGTATTGATTCTGTAGTCCTGAGGCTTGGAACGTGTGGCTCGGAACCACTGAGGCTCAGGTGTTAGAATTTGGGTCTGTCTGACTTTTAGGGACACTTGGACATATTCCCCACCAAGTCATTTTCTGCAACATTTCCCTACTTAGAGCTTCCAGAACCGACCTGAGAACTGGCTATATGAATATGGGAAGCAAACCGCAATGACTTAGCTAGTGCTTTGACATCTACTGATGGAAAAGCATTACATAAGAGTTTGACTTATTGTTGATATATTATTAGTACTCCCAGTCCTTCAAGTGTGTCTGGAGACCTGCGGTTTTGTTCTAAGTTGACTAGTATTTTACTTGCAACTGTCAGGTTAATAATTATTTGCACTTATATAGCACTGTAAAATCAGGTAACTGTGTCCTGCTAATTGGCTGTAGGACTTATTTTATGCAATCGTGGACTGCTATGTACCCGAGAATCAGTCATCCCCCAACTGTTTTCTTCAGTGACGTGCAGATAAAATGAAAATGCAGATAAGATGAAGGAAATGTCCCCTGAACAAGTTGTAATTAAGCTCCTCTGCATGATGTTTGTTTGTTTTTTGCTTTTAAAAACTGTTTGGCACAGATTTTGAAGAATGAAATGAAGGGGTAAAAAGACAAACTTCTCTTACTTTCCTGTTCACGTTGCAAATAACGTTGGGAATAAAAGAGCTACAGCTTTTGTGTTTAAACACCGTGCACAAACTTGTCTGAATGAGACACTAGTGGTTCACTTATGCTTTATTTCTTAAAATGTTGATTTGAAAGGGTATACTGCATGAGAACTCTGAATTCGGAGATGAACAGCATTGGGACCTATGAGTTAAGCAGCAGTATATTTTTATTTGCTCAGCATTGATTTTGGTTTCTGCTGGTCTGATTAAAGTAGCCATTGAGGCCATAGTCTGAAAATGGTGAGTTGAGTGAGTTACATTTGTTGGCGGTTAGGAGGGCTGCCTTCTTCAAAAAGTAGTAAATACATATACAAATGAGAAAAAAGCTCACTTGCCAGTTTTAGTACCTTCATAAGAGGAATTCTTTAATTCTAACTAGAATACAGAGCCTAGAAGTGTTTTTCTTTTCTTAAAAGGAAATCACCATTTTAGATCTTGAGATGTTTTGTATGAGGCAGTCTTGGGGCCCAATTCTGAGCCCATTGAAACCAGTATAGGATACTTTGCAAGCACGTCTCCTCTTTCCACTAGTTTGGGTGATTTTATAGATGTATGCTTATGCATTCCAGTCACTGCATGCTTTCCAGTTACCTTATACAGAAACCCTTTCTAAGCAAAACGTTCATGCATGTGTGATTGGGGTGGTCTGCCATCAAAGGCAGTAGGGCCTAGTCGTCAGCCCACTCCACCACCTGACATGGCTTTTGGAGGGTTTGAAAGGTCCTATAGGAAGATGTATAGAGACTGAAGGGAGATAGAGAAAGGAGGGAGGAAGTAGCTCCAGGACTGAAAAGTGCTTGGAGAGGGAATCCTGTTCCTGTATATTTAAGGGCCCACAGTTAGGAGCCTTGCACAGAGGGTGGGGCAAGCCTCCCCTCTCAGTTAACCGATTGGGAAGGAGTTGGGAGAAAGGGGAAGATCATAAAGGCTGTCTATTCCCTCATAGCAGGACAGACACTGACAGGAGAAGGCTGGCCTGCTGAACCCTTGAGATTAGAAGGCTAGTTGGGAAGAGTGTTCAGCTGAAGGGAGCTGGCAAAAGCCTTGCCGCTGATTAACCTAAGGCAGGAGGCAGCTCCAGAAAGAGGACTGAGGGGAACCTCCTGCTTGAAGGAGGGAAAGACATATTATTCTAAGGCCACCTCTACACTACAGCTATTAGAGCGGCATAGTTACGGTGCGGCAGCTGTGCGGCTGTAGCACCATAGTGTGTAGACACTGTAGATCAATGGAAAGGGATTTTCCATTACTGCAGTTAATTCTTCACTCTGAGAGGCATTAGCTAGGTTGACAGAAGAATTCTACCGTTGACCTATCCACAGCTACAGTGGGATGTAGGTCAATCTAATTACAGTGTTCAGTGTGCAACATTTTTCACAACCTTGGGCAACATAATTCGGTGGATCTAATTTTTAAGTGTAAGAGTAGGCTTAAGACAAAGAGGTCAGAGACACACGCCCAGTCCCAGAAAGGGAAGAACATGATGTCGGTAAAGGTTTGAATTAGTAAGAAATCTTTTGCTAGGCAATACTTTGGATTGGGTGGCTGGAAATAATAGATTTTTGCAGTCAGTGAATGTTCAGAATGATTCTGATTCTGTGATTTGTGGTATTCCTTACTTTGTTGCAGTTTTCTGTAATCAAATAATTAAACATTATGAATTGTCTACTATATAAGAGTCAATAGATCAGGAAAGAATTAAATTTTTAAAAAGCAATAAGTTCAGTCATCTTTTTATGAAGTGTGATTGCTGTTTTGTTAGCAGTTGTAATGCAGAACAACTTCTTCATGTGCATTACAGACATACTGTTCCGGCATGTCTTTTTATTAGTATTACATTTATGTAGAATAACAGAAAAATGTTAGGTTCAAATGACCTAGTTGTGGAATGGATGTTAGAAAGTGAAAAGGTAGTACATAGGTTTTTAAAATCAGAGTCCTAATGATATCTTTTTAGTGGCCAGAAAATCAGTTTTGAAAGTTTTATATATAATAAACTCTGAGAATGGAATTTAAGGTCTTATTGGGCTTATACAAATGTCATATGTTAATATGGCATTGTTAATGTTGACAACCCACATAATCATTCTGAGGAAATGTATACTGGGGCAGCACAGGTGAGGACTTGGTTCAGATCACAGAGGGATATGACCACTGCAGTACCCTCTGTCACAAATAAAGCCAGCCTGTCCCATTTTAATTTAATCTGATTTTTAATTTAAATAAGTTTTACTTAATATATTTTGTCTGAATAAACTGTGCTTGTTGGGTATGGAGAAGTAAGCATTACTGTTTGACGTTGATCTAGTAGTCTCCACAGAAGGGTATGCCCAGCTTCCATGGATACATGGAACTTGGAACTTGGCCATGGAACTTGGCTCAACCCATGATGCCTGGAGAATCATTAAAGTGCAGTTCTACTTTGAAAACTGATGACTGTACTTAGATTGTAAACTATTTGGGACAGGACTGTCCTTTAGCTTTGTGTTTGTACAACAGATAACACAATCAGGTTGTGGTCCATCACTGGAATTTCTGGGCACTACTGAAATACAAATTATAAATTATCATAATGAACTATGCAAAAATGGCACCACTTTGCTCCATAGATTTGCTTCATGTGTGTATTCAGAGTCCTGTTTGCTGACACTAGTCACAAAACAGAAACACTTCTGTTTTGCTTTTTTTCTTATTTATTTAAAAGTATTGTCAGACCTGTGGCACCTGCACAGTAACAGGAGAATGAAACAGGATTCTTTTCTGTCCCTTTGGATTTTTGGAGGTGTAACTGTTCTGCAACTATGATGTGATGTATTGAAATGTGATTTGTGCCCAGCCCAGTGATTTGTCGCCAGAGTAGAGGCAGTGCTGTATATCAGCAAATTTGCACTTTTGCTGGTATAGCTTATTTCGATGGGAAGGGAGGGGTAGGACGGCTGGAAAAAAGCTATGCTAGCTAAAGCATAGGTTGTGCTGGTTTGGGATGCACCCTGTTAGCTTGGCTGGTGTAGAATACTGATATACCTATACCAGCAGAAAGCCCACATGGCTGGAAGTCTGGGAGAGGGTGTGTTTAAAGTAAAGGAGAGTCTGAGGGGTCAGCAGTGGTCCCAGGGCAAGGCAAATGGATTGTGTGGTCACAGCTCTCAGGAGTAGTGCAAGACAGAGGATCTGTCCTCTGAGAGTGTGTCTAGAGACCCCATTCAGGGCTAGCACATGGGCTCTGTTCAGACTCAGGAGGCTTAAAGCCCAGTGAGGTGGGCTCCAAACAGAAGAGCCTGATGAATATCAATCCCAAGGGACCTCTACCAGACCTGTGTGTACAACGGTGTTATACTAGTTTAGTTTTGTTTTCACAGTGTAAAGTAGTCTGTTGCCTGCAATGTGGGAAATTTGGACTTGATCCCAATCCACAAGGAATTTTTTTAAGTCCTCTGCTAGAAAGAGGGTAAAGATGGCAGAGTGTAAAAGGGGTGGGGCAGGCAGAAGTAAAGGGATCTTCAGGGCTCCATCTGGAAGCTGAGATATTATTGAGGAGTTGAAATACATATAAGAACCAAACTAAATAGATATAGACTGTTACTGGGTGGGAGGAACCTACATACCTTTCCATCGGACAGTAAAACTGTTACCATTTAACTGTCCCAAAGGCGTGAAGTACGTGCTTACAATTTGCATAAAGAACAGATTACCATCTTTAGTATTATTTAAACTTTGTTTTTGTACTTTTGTGTATTTAAAATGTACTAGTTTGTTTGAAAATAATCTATGTCAGCCTCTGCAACGATTTATCATAGTTGGCCACTGTAAATCCATTTCAAATAGTTAGACACACACATTTCAACAATCACTTCCCTAAGGCTACATTAGGCAGCATGAGTTCAAATTGCTAGGTAGACATTCCCCCCTCCATCCCTCCAAACTCATGTGCAAGTGTAAAAATTTTATGATGTTGGTTTAATGAGACCCACTGGGATTTAAGATTATTTATCTAAGCCCTTATTAAACACAAAAAAATGTCTGTGTTTAGCCATGCAAAGCAAAGTTCCTCCTCAGACAATGCAATGTGTTTTAGGAGTTGAATAGGACTGGATGGAATGTAGCAGAAAATCAAGGAGAGAAAAGTTATTTTCCCCACTAAGTGTACTTTGCATAGGTAAGCAGTAACAATTACTGTAAAAGAATTACATTGACAGCACATCCTGAATTTAAAGGCCATTTCACTGGGTTAGAGGAATAAGTGATGGAAAATACTACTGTACTTCCACTGCCAAAAGAAGGAGCTAGATACTGCTTGAGACAGCAGTGGCAGGAACCAGATGGTAGAAAGGAGCCTGTCCCATGCCTTAGCAGAAGAATGTGTTTTCCTGTATAATTACTTGTTTCTCTTCATCATCCACTCAACCTCCAGGGTCCCCTTTGTTTTGCCATTACTTCCTGCTATTGGCTGGTGACCTCAGGTGTTCCTTTCACACATCTCTCTACTGGGGCCTCCTTAAACAGGAGGGTGCTGCCTTAGCTTTCTTTAGCTGGGTCTATAGGGAATGGAGAATTAAAGGGGAATGTACTTGCTGGAACACTGTCCTCTGAGCTCCACCTTTTTTTCTTTGAATCCCAAACGTAGGTCAGGAAATGAAGGCCTTTCCAGGGGCTTGGCAATGGCAAATTTGATCTAAAATAAAGACGTGAAATTAAATTAGGAAAAATCCCAGATTAGGATTTTTAAGAAAAAGGGACTTCATAAAAATCCAATGTGCAGTTTGATGAAAATTTCCAAACACACTTTTAAATCAGTAGATTTATTCTGTCACTGATTTTGACATCTCTCTGTTGGAAAGTACTATTTATGTGTTTTTTTTTTTTTTTTTTTTTTACTTTAAATCCCCTTCCTCACCCTCCACATCCCAATCCCACTTCCTCCTCTCTCAGTGAATTATTGATTCCTAACAGTAACCTCTGGAGCAGACTGATGTTCATAAATGCCTACGCCATATCACTCCTTTTTAGGTATTTATTTTTGAGTAAGTTTCTACCATTTTTGCCCCCCACTATTTGCTGTTTCAGAATAAGCTTTGCCTCTAACCTCTTATTCCTATTTCTTACTAACAAAGATTGCATGATCTATCTCCCCTGCTAACATTTCAAAGCTAAAGGATGAATTCAGTCTGTAATCATCCAGCAGGACTGCTGACGCATCCAGGAAATTGATATTGCAATCTCTTGAACCTGAGTTTGTCACCTCTGCAAGCATGTCCAGATTTCATTGGACAGGGCATTTCACAGTAAATCTTTTCTCAAACTTGAAACTCCTGTTTAGCAGGAGAAAAATCCATAAGGCTGCACAGTTGCTAGGAAAGCTTTAAGGGTATAAGCCACTCCAAGAAAAGGCAAATTTTCTAAAGTCAATGTCAGAAACCTTATTTGGGACCTTGACAGTGTAAAATACACTATATTTTCACTGTGAAGGATCACATTAATCAAGGTTTCCATGCATGTGGCTCTGAAGGGCTATATAATGAGCTTCTGCTGAAAGGGATGGTATTCATCAATATGGATTACTCTTCACACAAGGGGAAGGATGTGCATGCAGGTTGGCTCTGCACCCCCTAAGAATGGGGTATAGAAAAGAAAAGGATAAGCTGCATAATGTTCCAGTTGATAAACCCATAAACCTTAACTATAGTAGACTTGCCAGTCCACTATCCTAACTTTTTGAAGGTTTTCTGAAGAGGTGTACCACTGCTCTGATCTGGTTTATGCAGCTAACCATTAAGCAGCACACATTTTACACAATTAACACGTTATGGTGTTAATGCAGGTTTTATAAAAGACTCTGAGGATATGTTTGTATTGACGGCACCCCCGTTGGCATTGCAGGATCAATTCTGTGCGATCGATTGAGCGGCAGTGGAGACCCGCTCAATCGATCCGGAAGTCAATGGTGTTAATCCACCCCCGCAAAAAATTAACGTTGTGTCAATGGGAGAGCATTTCCCGTCATCGCCACATAGTGGGGACACTGTGGTAAGTAGAAGTTAGGAAGTTGCCAGAAGATACGTAAGCGACATAAAGTAGCTAGTGTATCTCCTGTCGACTGCCACCAAGTTTCGCTGGCAGTGCAGACCAAGCCTGAGATTATCTTGAGTGACTTAGTCAATCAAACTAGAAAAGGACATTGAAAAACTGCAGGATAAACCTCTCCTCTCCATCCTCTAAAAGCGTTTCCTCTTTCCATGGTATTGGTACCGCATCACTCGTATGTGATTTATAATGTCATCAGTTGTTTCTTCTTTTCTGCTGGTTTCTAGTTTTGTTGGGTTTTTTTCATTCTCCTACAATTTGCCTTTTTTTGGCTATGCCTTCTTACCTCCTTTGTGAGGTACTCAAATACTGCTGCAGGGGATGGCTAGAGGGACTTTAGTGTTTTACTGATTCCAGTAGTGTACTCTTCCTCACTTTGGGACCATTCTTTGCATGCTGCTTCTCTGGTGAATTGCTCCAGCATCTCCCTCTGTTACAGCAGTGTGCTGGGAGAAATGTATGGCAGCTCCTTGCTAAAATTCCACTACCCAGTTGATGGAGGTTGACGTCCCTTGTGTGTCATGAAGCTCAGCCCTGCTTTTTTATGCATTGCTGTATCATACTGACTAGTGATAACTTACTGTTGGAGATAAGACAAGTGGGAAAAGTAATGAAGATATTCCCCAGTCCTTTCCTCTTCCTGTCTATGGGCACATGCATCTATAAGACAATGAGTTTATCACTGAGCAAAGGGGAGAACTTTTTTGAGGACCCCTTCTTAAAGTGTTGGCTGCAATATTATTGTTTCTCTGCTGCTGCTTTTAGATTTTTCCAAGTAGCAGCAGTGTAAAAATATCTTGATTCTACTGCTGCTTGGGAAATCCCTGATCAACAGCAGAAGCACTAGAGCTGTCTGTTTGCAGAATCAGGAAGAAATCACTATAATTTACATTTTTAAACATCTTTTCCACAACTGTAAGGACCAAAAGCATTAAAAATAAAAAAAAATCCCAGCCCAGCAGATGGAGTTGCAGTACTAGAAGCATTGAAAGACGTCAGTGCCAAATGAGACGTGTGGCCCTCCTGGCTGATCAAAACTAGCAAGGAATGCCTCAGCCCATTGCTGTAACAGAGTGCATTCTGTCAGGGAGACTGATATTCTTCCAGCCTCCCTGAAAGACATATTAGTCTAGATGTTCTTAAAAAAGAAGTCCCTCAATGCCAGCCACCTAGCTTACTGCTGTCCAGTCTCATGTCTTTCCTGAATTATCCAGATGTCTTTCCAAAATTATCAAGAAGAGGTAGAAACCTACTCTAGCAGCATCTGCCCGCCATTAGCACCCTACTCTATCTGAAATCAGACCAAGTCACGGTACAGAAATATCATTGACTGGGAAACCCCCAGTTGGGTTGGACAGAGGTGAAACATTGATTTTGATTGATTTTTTTTTCTACAGCTGCATTTGACACAATTGATCACATAATACTGCTTGTTAGCCTATATGTCCTGGCAGGAAATGATGGAACAACAGGAAGCCAGCTACTATAATTCCTCTTAATACATATGGGGGCCTGTATGGCGTAGTGCTGTCATTGCTCATATCCATGAGCAACTATGAGAAGCAATTGTAAAATGCTGTCTGAGATGTTATGAAAAGTTGGTGAGGCTTATCCATTTCTCTGATCACTACCCCATGCTGCTCATCCACATGAGTAGTAATGATCCTGCGAGATATGATCCCAGGTAAATAAGCAATAGCTGTACAGCTCTGGGAGCAAGGGTGAAGGGGGCAGGGCACAGTTTGTGTTCTCATCCATCCGTCTGGTTGAGGGTAAGGACCCAGGCAGGGACAGGCACACCTAGAGATGAGAAGAAGGTCTGCTGGGAAGACATGTGGTCTAGCTGGCTGAGAAGTGGAAGCGCATCTTCACACACTGACTCACCAACCTAATGAAGAGGGCTTTAAACTAGGTTTAAAGGGGGCAGGTGACAAAGGTAAGCATAAAAAAGGGCAACCTTAACAGAGGGCTAGAAATTGGGAGGAGACATGGAAAAGTACGATAGGGTCATAGGAGCAATAAGAAGGAAATCAGTGGGAGAAATCCGCACATTTTAGATGTCTATATGGCCTGGTCTACACTAGACAGTTTTGTCGACAAAACAGTATTGGTGTGCACACCACAGTCACCTCTGCGCCAACAAAACTGCCCTGTTTTTCCGACAAAATAAAACCACCTCTGTGAGAGGCATAGGGCTTTTGTCAGCAGAGGAAGGGCGACACAGTATCAGTGTAGACTTAGAGCGGTAGAGGAGCTGTCATACTTCTCAATTTCACTGCTCGCTAGAGCTGGCAAGCTGCTACTGGCTGCCATCCGGGGCACAGGAAGCTGCTGCCTGATGGTACCTGGAGCTGGGAAGGCTGCTTCCCAGCTCCCAACTGAAAGCCGGGCACAGGGGGCTGCAGCCCCGCTGGCAGCCTGGGACACCGGCAAGCTGGCAACCTGGGGCGTGGGTGGCTGCCTCACACCCGGGAGCTGGGACTGGGCAAGCCATGGGGGGCTGCAGCCGGCTTTGAGCCGGGGCGCAGGAGGCTCCCAGCCTCAGAGTGGGGAAATCCCCACGCCCTGGCTGGGACCGAGAAGTGGGGGGCAGCCCACAGGGAGCTGAGAGATGGGTCTCTCAGCTCCCCCTACATTGTCCCTTAGGTCGGTGGAAGTGGTCCTGGTGAGGATGCACTCCACCGACCCAAGGAGAGCAGTGTGGACATCAGCCACCGCTACAGCAGCTGAAAGTCAACATATCTTATTTCAACAAATTTTTGTAGTGTAGACCAGGCCTATACATTCAAGGAATATGGGGGAGTAAGAGGAAGAACTGGAAGTATTAGTATATAAATAGTAAATAAACTAAATTATGTCTTTAACTGGCATCACAGGGACTTGGTGGGATAAGTCTCATGACTGGAATGTTGGTATAGCTTGTTCAGGAAGGACAGACAGGGAAAAAAGGAGGAGGTATTACATTATACATTAAGAATATATACACTTGTTCTGAGGTGCAGCAGGAGGTGAGAGGGGAAACCAGTTGAGAGTCTCTGAATAAAGATAAGTCCTTAGACTAACATATGCTATGATTTTTACAGAGGCAGTGTAATGAACCTGAGTTGACAGAGGAAGGCTGGGAAGAGAAGTGATTGCCTCAGCTTGTTCAAAAGCAATGCATGGTTTAACCCATAATTATGATTGGCATGATATCATTGCTCTCTGGAGTACAGAATGTTGGATATGTTTACCTAAAGAGTCTGGTCAACTATTTTTGTTGCAAATCTTTGACAATTTCACTACTAGTCGAATCTGAATAGTCATTTTCAGTTTTTGTGAAGTTCACATTTGCCTTTAGAATCAATTTGTTAAACATCAGAATATAGAGGTTCACATTTTCAAAGCAATCTAGGTGATTTAGACACTATTGTCCATTCATTTTAATTTAAAATAGACAAATCCCTTAGACAGCTTTGAAAAAATCTCACATACTATTTTAAATCTTTTTTCTGTCACACATATAACAGCAACATTATTTTCCTTGCTTTGCATGTTTAGCCCATTATGGTAACATGATTCTGATATCACTACCTGAATCCCTGCTTAGGGAAAACTCTACAAAAATCTACAATATACAAAAATCTACCAGAAAAAAGAATAAAATGTTATTCACAGCATTTAGTTTTTTATTTCTTAATCTTTATTATTTTGTATCCTCCATTTTCAAAGGTCAAAGCATAGAAAGACATATGGATGCTGGGGCTAAATGATAGCAATAGCTTTGTGTGTCCCAATCAAGCAGAATTCTCTTCCATTCAGACTCTTATCCTCCCTCATCACCATAGTATTGGTGCACCTTCCAGAAGTGCATTAAGCAATGTGAATAGCATTTGTCACGTGACACTCTTTTCTCCAAGGTGAAGGTTATGTGAGATTCTTTATTTTCTTTCTTTTATGTCTTCTGTCCTGTATATGGGGGTAGGCAAGGTCAAAGAAATTCACCTTGCAGTTGGCACAGAATGTGGTGATGTTTGAGGTTGTTTTTGAATCCTGTGAAAGTTTGTTCCACTGCATTGGAGTGGCCCCCCCAAAAAGCTGACCTTCTTCCCCCCCCCCCTTCTGCCCTCCCCCCACACAAACGAGTTTTACCCTTGCAATGGACAGCTTCATTGTATTTGAGGAGCTAAGTTGTCAGCTATGGTCCTGATCCCAGAGCTTCAGAGATCTTTCAGTTGTAAAGGGCCCAGACCATTGAATGCCTTGAAGATAAGGGACTGAGATCCCGAATTTGATTTGATAGATGGGAAGATGCTGAAAAGTGATGGACAGTTTTGATGTACTTTTGATAGCTTGTGTTGCTAAGGAGATGCACTGCTGCTTTTTGTTTCAGCTAATTCATGCTAATACTATCCCAATTAAGCAGTATTCAGTGTCATTCCCTGTTGCTAGACTACATGGATGCCCAGAGAGACATCCCAATGTTGGACAGCCTGATTAAGATGAATTTGCTGTATTGCTTTTGGGTAATGACACACATTTTTTTCAGCTCTGTGGCAAGGTTCTTTTAAAAAAATTACTTTCCCATAAACAGTGAAGTAACATGAAGACTGAAATCTGCTATAACCAACCAACCATATCTGAACAAATATATAAATGAACCCTTCATACCAATGTTCATGGGGAATCTAGTTATCTGTGATGCAAAGACTTTATAATAAGAGGGTTTGGGTGTAATTAATATCTTTTTGGTAAAATAGAAGAGTTTATTTTGGATGATATCTGGAAATTCACATTAAGCAAACATCAGTATATTCAATTAATTCAGAAAATTGCTGTTGCTATTTTAAATGTAAGCCTTTATTTCCAATGAGTGTACTAGATGAACTCTACGGTAACAGTATATTCTACTTTTAATTTATCTACCATTCTCTTCAATTTCTAAGTTGTAATTACCCCAACTTACTGATGTTTGCCTAGTGTGAATTTCCAGATATCATCCAAAGTGCATGGTGCTTCTAGTTAAGAAAGTTAGTGATTTTTATTTTTAACTTCTGACTAGGAAGAATTTTCCTAATAAGGAAATAGCTGGCAGGCATGACTGAATTTTAACAATTTATAAGAGTAGAAGCAAGGATTCAATGTCCAGCTGCAAAGCACTTATGTCCTTTTTGCTTAACTCAAGACGTGTGCTGTTCCTAGTTCAGAACTCTTTTGTTGAGTACATTTTACTATATTTATTTGCTACGGGGTTTGGTTTCTAAAGTTGATTCATGTCAACTGTCCAGGTTTATTTTCAGTGGTGTGTTCTCCCCATCACAAATCTTAGTCCAAACGAGAGACTTGTGTTTTTTACCCCTCTGTCATCCACTTTTAATATGGGTTCACCTTCTTAGCATAGCATTTTGCGGCAGATGAGGAAGTAGCAGTGGGATGCATACACTAGTCAAAAGAGGGAAATACAAATAATGAACATTGCTGAGATACTCTTTCTGTACTGCCATCTTTGACCTGAGGCTGGAAGGAGAAAAGTGCTTCCTTGGTATGTTGCTCCCCTTGGGTGCTTAGCACTTCCTAGGAGGCACTCGCATCACACAACTGGGCCTTTTCCAGAGCTGGAAAAGTGAAAGCATGAAATACTTTCTCCTAGATTGCCATTGAGACAGCTATTCTATGTGAAATTAAAACAGGCCCTGTAAAATCAATAACTATATCAGAAAACAATGAAATATTCCATTTTTAGCAAAGAAGAGCTTTTCTTTCATCCACAAGAACAAGTACAGAAGAAGAAAAATATTTTTTAATGCTCTCCTGAGTCAGAGAGCAGAAGGAGAACAAAGAAGCACAGAGTCTAATAAAAAGTAGTAATAAGTAACTTTAACTGCCACATATAAAGTGGACAAATGTCACATCTGGGGGAGGTTTAGAGAAACAATTTCAAACAACATAAACCATGCTTTCTTGAATCAGTTAGTTCAAGAGCATACAAAAGGAGAGATTATTCCTGATTAAGTATTAAGGAACACACAGGAGTTCTTATATACAAGAAGTAATCATAATTGAGCAACTAAGGATGATCACAATAAAATTAAATCCATGGAGTCATAGATTCCAAAGCCAGAAGGGGTCATTGTGATCATGTAGTCTTATTCCTGTGTACCACACGTCATAGAACTTCCCCCACATCCTCGTGGAAACAGACATCCCCAAAATGAGCACATTGCCATATTTAGAAAAAGGGGATTAAAAGTAAAATGAAGAGTCAAGTAAAAAAATGAGTAAAATCGAAACTGAGAAAATTAAAATCCTTGAATGCGGTAGGGCGGCTACTTCAGCATTGTATATGTAGCAGAGCCACAGGAGTTCTTCATAACTCTGAAAAAAAAAGAAAGAAGGGAGGCAAAGGGGAGGAAAAACAGTGTGGCCAAATATGAAGGTTCAAGAGGCTATTCAAGCCAAACAGCTATCCCTCAAAGCCAAAATCCCCTTCTATGAGAAGCCAATAGAAAAGAGCATAATTTGTGGAAGATAAAATATAAAATGGAAATTAGGAGGGCTAAGGGGGAGTGTGAAGAGAAAATAGATAAACACATTGAAAAGAAATAAGAAATATTTTAAATACACAAGAAGCAGTAGTCTGTCATAGAATCAGTGGGTCTGCTAGAACAGTATTTCTCAACCTTTTTAATACCAGGGACCAGCTCACTGCCTTCCTAAACTCTGTCAGGGAGATCTTGGGAACTGGCACCAGTCCACAGACTGGTTGCGAAATACTGTGCTAGAGGACCAGCGGTAAAGGGAGCAATTAAAGAAGGTAAGGATATTGTAGTCTGAATGAATGAATGAGTGAGTTCTTTGACTTGATCTTCACCACAGAGAATGGTGGGTGTTGGTACATGCTCTTTTCAGCTACTGCTGGAGAGTCAGCTGTTGAAAGAGGAGGGACAAACTACAGTAGAACCTCAAAGATATGAACACCAGAGTTACGAACTGATCAGTCAACCGAACACCCTGTGAAACGAAGTAAGCAATCAGACAGCAGTGAAGGGTTGCGGGGGGGGGGGGCGAAGCAAATATTGTGCCTGTATTGCAGGGTCATCATGCAGAGCAGAAACAGCGCAGGGTCTGTGCTGTTCCTGTAAGCCAAGGGCGCTATTTCACCCTCTCCTACCCCACTGGAGGGGGAAGCCAGGAAAGAAAGCTCCCTGCAATGCAAGGAACTGAAGGTTGCAGCCAAAGCCTGGCCTGGAGCTGGAGTGGCAGTCAGCTGCACTCTGGAGGAGTTTTAAAGGGCCACAGCCTGTGCACCGATAAGCCCCAACTTTGCCCCTGGCTGCACTCCTGGATCCTGCCAGCACCTCTGGGAGTGCAAGGGGCAGGGAAGGAGAGGTACTGGCAGCCGGCTGGCACCAACCCCCTGCCAGGTGCTGCCTCTGGAGCGTGGCAAGCAGTGCTCAGAGCAGGGTGAGCCCTGGGGAGAGGCGGATGAGAGCTGGGGCTTGTAGTGCCAAAGGTGCAGGGCAGCCCCCCCTCCAGTTTAGCCCAAAGGCAAGAAACAGGAACAGGGCAGGGAGCTGCTTGCAAACCAGGCAGTGCTGCCAGGTGCCAGCTTTGCAGAGATCTCGCCCAGCCTCTGCTGGAAGACACTGGCAGCAGGATCCCGTACCATAATGTTTTGTTCAGCGTTACGAACAACCTCCATTCCCGAGGTGGTTGTATCTTTGAGGTTCTCCTGTAGTAAATTGAACAGCAACAAGTCACCAGGTTTGGATGGTATGCTGTCAGAAGAGCTGAAGAATGAAGTGGTTGATCTGCTAATAAAAATATGTATTTAAATTTGTGATTGCAGTTTGTTCTGGAGCAAATGGTACTGGCCACTTTCAGAGACAGATGATTGGACTAAATGAACCATTGATCTGATCTGACAATTCTTACACGGAAGAAAAGGAAGAGTCTAGCTTAGTCTAGCTTAATAAGCATTTGCAAACTGATCATGCTGGCATTTTGATTTTGTTGAAACAATCTGTTATTCCTCAGCATAAATTGGCAAAATGACTTGAAAAACCAGTTATTTTGGCTGCTGTTTCTGTGCTTGAGTGTGATTAGCTCTGAGAATTTCTGTGCATTTTATGTTCAAACCAGAAAGCCATATAAAGCACGGTAGGGTTGATTTTGGTCCGTGTAGATTTGTTCCATTGCTATATCACAAAAATCAATTGGCATCAGAACCCCTGCCCTCCTACCTTTTCATCAGTGATAAGTGACAGCTGTGCTACTGGAAGCAAGATAAAAATAAAAAGGATTCCTAATAATACACTAACTGTTCTTTTTGCAATATAGTATATGCAAATGTACTCTATGATAGGAAATTGCCAGTGACAGTTGAGATCTGATTCAGAAATATTGTTAAAACTTAGAATTACAAATGTAAAAATGAATTGTTCTGATGGGTGCTAAATTGTCTTGTCTCATTATGTATCTTTTTGTAAAATTGGTGATAATAGCAAAATACCTCTCACATTTACCAGTCTTGTAAGGAAAATACATTGGCCCGTGACTCCTAAAGGGACAATGTACATGTACTATTAGGATATAGAAAACAGTACTTTATTTTTAGCATTTGTTTGAACTTTGTGCAATATGTGTTTTACATGAATTAATTAACAGGATTTCTTGTTATTTTCCAGCCTCGCTGATGCATGGGAAAATGATATTGGAGTTCATCCTCTAACATTTCCATCAAAAACCTGTTTGGAATTGTTGTTGATACTGAGTTTGAGTAATGCTTGTCTGCCACCTTCACTTCGCTGCATGAACTCTTTCCAGGTAATGAACTGCTTTTCATCCAATATAAAAGTGTAATCTGTAGGAAAGAGCAGGCTCTCTGGAGACCCATAAAACCCTCCAAATTAAAGGCTTATCAGTTGGGGCTGCACAGCTAGTTGTAATACTAAATGCAGCAAGGAAGAATTTTCTTTAGTATTCAGTTTCCCCCAGAATTTAAGTATTTGGACCAAGATGGGAAGGTATAGCAGATTTTTAAACTGCCTAAGCTAAATAGCGTGTTTAAATAAATGCCACCAAGGACTTTTTTAAAAAGAAAGTGTGAGTAGCTAGAACAATTAAAGTACAACTCCATTAAAACATAGCATTATGTCAAAGACTTTATAAAAAAGAAAATTAAAATAATTGTGCTAATAACAAACCAGATTATGAACCCTTACTTCCATGGGTGATCACTCCCTAGAATGATGGAATCACTCATGCAAGTAAGAGTGCGTGCATGGGAGTGAAGTGGTCACAATCTGTCCTATTGTAGGTTACTGTTCAACACGCACCAAACCCTCTTCAGTGAAAGATATAGGGCTTTTAAAATGTCTAATGAAATAATTTTTGAAGAGATGCTAATATAAATAAATGTGGAAGAGATTTGTATAATTTTATCTTTATGAATGAGCATGTACAGTTTTGAAATGAAATACATAGTCATTTTAATTCATGATAATCAAATGTATTAACTCAGCCTCCTTTAAAATGTGCTTTGTCTATCCTTGACTCAATCCATCAGTATATGAATCAACAATTGATTGGTTTAGGTCAGTAAATGTATCTAAATCTATGTTTGATTTGGCAGTTACAGTAAAATTGCATTCTGTAGTTTAAGTAATTTATGTCCACTATTTTTTCTATTTTATGAGAATTCTTTCCAATTGTGTTCATGTTAACATCATTGCCAAAGTAGGATAAGTAAATGAAAAGAAATCCCCATAAAAGAAATATTAGGCCAGAACCTCAGCGGATGTAAAATGGTGTGCCTTTATTGACTTTAATGGAGTCACATTGATATACACCATCTGAGGATCTGGCCCATTCAGTTATGAAATAACTAAATATTCAATTTACCATCTATCCTCTGTGAACTTGAAAAGGGGATCTGTATTCTTTTGAACTCAAGTGAACAGCAGTTATTGCAGTTTATTTCAGATTGGTGTTTTTATATCTCAGGTCAGAACTGTGATTGAATTGTACTTCTCTGGCTCATAAAGCTGAGGAATCTTCTGTGTGTTGACAGAATGAGGTCACAGAATTACATGTTTTATGGATTGGTTGATCTAGCCAGTGATGCAGTTGAACAAGCTACATTGCCTATTAAATAGTGAACATTCAATAACTTGTTTACTGCCCATAATATGGGATAAAATCTTCCCAGTTTTATTTGGGATTAAGAAATAGTTTGAATAAAAGTTTGTTGTATGCTGATGGATACATTTTGCCCTGTTTTGGTATGTAGTGTTTGAGATTCTGTAGTGGGAGATTTCTTGGGTCTTGTCTGGATGTAGATGGGAACTGAAAAATGATTAGCAAACCCAGAGAGAGAGAGATCAGTAAATTCAAGAAATATTTTACCCCTTTTGTAGATAGATCAGGGCCTACACCTGAAAATCCTTACACAAGAGTACCTTCCTTCATGTGAGTTGTCCCATTCATTTCAATAGGACTACTCTTGTGAGTGAAGTTACTCACACTGTAAATGTTTGCAAAACTTGGCCCTTAAAGAGTAGCTAGTGTTAACTTGCAGCATAATCCTGTCAGGAATGATGTGGAGAATCCTTGTGTCGCTATAGAGCCCTGTTGATTTAAATGCACTGATGTGGTTAATTTGGGCCCCATTGATTTCAGTGGTACTCAGCGCTGGGCACAAGTGCATGTCTCTTTGCAGGATCAGAGCCTTGGCACATACTATACTCGCTTTGCCAAAATTCATCATGGCACTTGGAGTTAGAAGAGGTTCTTTCCTGAGGTGCCTGTGAAGTTCTTTTACTTATAGGTTGATCTAGTTTTAAATTCATTTTCCAAATATGACTGTGCATGTGAGAAACCTTTTTTCCAGGGTCCTCATGGGTTAATTTTATGTCCTGAACCAGTGAAGCATTCCAGTGTGTGGCTAACTTCAATAGGAGTATTCACATGCTTAATCGGAAAGCGTGCGCTTTAGTGCTTTGGTGGATTTATTAGAAAATTGTTCAAATCTTAGTTTGTGAGTAAATCTAATGAAAATGCAGATGCAATCAGCCACCCTGTTGTTCTAATGATAGTGTTAAGAATAGTCTTTCATGCTAAAGATATCATTTGTCTATGCTCTTTGCTTGTCTTCCTATGTCAGCTGCTTCTTTAAAATAGAAACTGTCCGCCTCAAACTTTATTTTTCAGAATTTTTTTCTGATTTTGTTGTTGTTGTTTTTCACCTTCACACCATAGATATCAGGAATATTATGTCCTTTCTTCCATAACTTTCATGGAAAAAATGGACAAGATATGTGGGGGGCTTGAACAGTTATATCATGCCCGATATCACTTCTGTCTATAACCTGAATGAGCGGGAAAAGGATGCTGAGTCTTAAACAGAGCTTGGAAAAAAATGGGTTATTTTGTTAAACAAGAAATACTTTAAATGTTGTAAACAAGAAATAAAGGGCAGAAACTAAATTTGTTTTCCTTTGCAGTGCACCTGTAATGTATAATTATCATCAGTCTAGAAAATTATTTTGAGCAGATTTTAAAAATATTAAATATTTTTGGAATTGGGCCCAAAAGAACCTGGAAAGTGTTTCTTCTTGCCTCGGCAATTGGCGTTTCAGTTGGTGTTTCAACTGATATAGCCATCCCAAGTAGAAAGCGAATGTATTTTTCAGTGGAGGAGTATTTTTCTTCACACACATGTATGTTTCTGGTGTAGATTTAGAAAAAATGTGCAGTGGGTGGTTCTGAATTGGTAACTTAGAAAAGGCACAGTTTAGCACCTGACTTCATCTGTAGCTTAGTAGCAATTAATGTATGCAGTGTTGGGAAGTAATAGACAAAGAGTGATCCTTTCCATATCCCAGTGCTAACAGTGACCAATTTTTGTGTGAAGGATGTGGATTCTTAGGTAGAATCCTTTCTATGTTATAGTACAACGTTGAAGACTGTCTAAATCTGTTGATTGCATAAGTATGGATTGGATTGTTTGGAGTATAAAAACGCACACAAGGAAATAGACTTAGTTGCTAATAATCTCAGTAATAAACTGTTCTGCTTTGTGCTCTAAAAGTGTTCTCTGGGGACAGGTTAGTGCTCTACCTACCTGTGCTTTGTATAAATGGCATTTTATTTTCTAGCAGTGTGCTACTGCTTCTTTAACACTGCTCAGTAACATAATATTTCAAATAATTTTTCATTCTGATATGACCCCGTGAAAAGATTTCAATATGATTTATATCACTGAAGCAGTATGTAACAGGAGTGCACCAGAAGGCATCATAACACTAGCATTCTGAATTTACTCTGCAGCAGGTTTCCACATTGTGGTGGTTTCTGTGGGTCATATCCTCTTCGTTCCTATGTAATGACATTGAAATTCTTTGACCTTGTCTACACTAGAACTTACTTCGGTATAACTTACATCACTCAGGAGGTGTGAATAATTCACACTCTGGAGCAACGTACGTTATGCCTACCTAAGCAATGTTATGTGTATGCAATGTTATGTTGGCAAGAGAGCTCCTCCTACTGATATAGCTACTGCCTCTTGTGAGAGGTGGAGTAATTAAGCCTACGGGAGAGCTTTCTCTCGTTGGCTCAGAGCGTTTTCACCAGAAGTGCTACCGTGGCGCAGCAGCAGTGATTCAGCACTTCCAGTGTAGATGCAGCCTTTGTTGTCTGTAGCTGGCAGCTGACATGAGAAGACGTGCATGCAAGGAATAAAGTGGAAAAAGTCAAACACTGGTTCACCCAGTCCAGGAGGGGGCCAAACTGAGTCTGCTCTAACTTGAGCTGGTAGATAACTGCTTCCAAGGAGCCCTTTCATCAACCAGGATTACTGGAGAACAAATTGATTTCTGTCCCTGATCCGTAATGCCCCTGACAATCAAACCCATAGCCCATCTCCTCCACCAAAGGGGCCTGTAGCAGCTGGTTTAGGGCTCACTGAGCCAGCTGTGGATTCCTCTAGCATCCAAAGGGGGCTTGTCAAGGGCTCATGATCTGCCTGTTTGGAATGAAATGCAGAAGTATGAGTAAAGTTTCCTATCCTGTGTTTGCAGTGAGCCTTATTTTACTCTCATTTGTTGGGCTCATTTACATAGTTCACAGAACTGCATTAGCTCACTATATATTTGATCTTTCTGCCTCTCTTCCCTTAGAAGCTGACAGTACTTTGCTTTACTAACTGGTTGAACTTCACTTTGTATATTATTTATAAACGTGGCAAGTGCCCATAGCTAGCACCCAGTTGACGTATCAGCTACTTTGTTATAGAACTGTTCATCTATTACTTCTGAGCATAAAAGCTGGTCAGATATGTTGGTACATTTGTACTTAGAGCACAAAACAATTAATGCAGGAAGATGCTTTAAAGTGACAAGTAATCTGTTATGTTTTGCTAACCTTATCTTTTCTTTTCTTTGAATTCCGGCACACTGAACAGAAAATGTCGTATATATTGAATTCTTATGATGATATATGGAGTTGTTTAGCACATTTCACTCAATCCTATTATTGTGGGAAAACAGGCATTTTATTTCAGTACCATGCATCAGTTCTTATGGCCATAGACTGTATCAGTGGTTCTTGGACTTAAATAGATTGCAGTTTTGTTTTTAGTTTTACAGTTGCGTGAAATTGAAAGAAATAAATTATGTTTTAAGGACTGTAGAGCAATGCCAACATTTCAATGGAAGTTTTAGTAGCTGCACTAGTACTTTCATAGAATCATGGAAGATTAGGGTTGGTAGGGACTTCAGAAGGTCATCTAGTCTGGCCCCATGTTCAAAGCAGGACCAACCCCAAGTAAATCATCTCAGCCAGGGCTTTGTCAAGTTGCACCTTAAAAACCTCTAAGGATGGAGATTCCACCATCTCCATAGGTAGCCCATTTCAGCTTCACCACCCTTCTACTGAAAAAGATTTTCCTAATATGAATTTTTCCTAGACATCCCCCACTGCAACTTGAGACCATTGCTCCTAGTTCTATCATCTGCCACCACTGAGAACAGCCTACCTCCATCCTCCCTGGAGCTCTCCTTCAGATAGTTAAAGGCTGCTATCAAATCCCCCCTCATTCTTCTTTAGTGCAGACTAAACAAGCCTAGTTTTCTCAGCCTCTCCTCATAAGTCATGTGCTCCAGCCCCCTAAACATTTTTGTTGCCCTCCTCTGGACTATCTCCAATTTGTCCACATTTCTGACAAGAGAAATGAGCTGATAGTACAAAAGGATCATTTTCGTTTGGTACTTGCATTATTTATCATAGTGGTTCTTCTATAGTTAAGATTCAACCAGCAGGGTTCTCTTGTGAGTACATTCCTGTTGGAACAATTTATCAAAGGATGTGGCGACTTCTCCATTATTTGAAGTCTTTAAATCAATATTAGATGTCTTTCTAACAGATATGCTCCAGCTCAACTATAAACTATGGGCTGGATGCAAAAATTACTGGGTGAAATTCTATGGCCTACGTTGGACTAAGTGGTTATAATAGTTCCTGTCCTTAAAAAAAAAACCTTTGTGTCTATTTATTGTTTTAAACCTGTAACTATTTTGAACTATCAATTGATAAGGAAAATATTTAGTATTCTTTATTCATAATTTGAAGTACAATAACATTTGGTAGATCAAGAAGGAAGCTCCTTAGGGAACATCAGAATTTTTAAAAATCATTCATGATAGCTTGATAACTCCATTTTGTACAGTAATTATTACAGAATGGATTAAGATACAGAATTACTGTGTTCTGTAATGTACATTCATTACAGGGGCTGAATTGAAGTGTGTGCCTTGATATATTAGAGGCTTCCCATCACTGATGCTTGTAAAAAGCACTTGCACATTCTCCCACAAATAATAAAATTTCTTTGAGAGGACATGTGGGTACTTTCTGGAGCAACAGTAAAGTAAAACTTAGAAGGATCTGGTCAGTTTCAGTCCTCCCGCTCTCCTTAAGCATTCTGAGCAGCAGAAGTGAACTAATCCAAATTCTTGTAAATTTGATGCTGCTGCTGCCTTGAACATTTTGGGAAGCAACGTTAGAGGCAGGGAAAGAAGATGTTGCTGCTACTGCTGCTCAAGATGGTTGACAGGCAGTGAGGTAGGAAAGGAACAAGATGGGGAAGAGAAATAGACTTTCAAAATGGGTCTTCAACCCATCCATACCAGAAAGGAAAATAAAGTAGATTTATAACGATCTTGCACCTCTTGTTTAAAAATAATAGTTTTAAAAATTGGGAATTCCTACAAGGTGGCTACTGTGGCTCTGCCATAAAATGGAATGGAGATGTATTCTTATATATATATGGACTTGTGGGTGTTTATATTTTGCAAACATCTAGATCCATACCCTTTGATTCTTTTTCAGAAAATGGTTGAGATTTTCAAAACTATCTAGGGGATTTAGACACATCTTTAATTAATTTCCATTTCTAAATCTCCTAAACTGCATAGGTTCTTTGAAATTCTCAACCAGCATTGATGATAAAGTGGAGAAACTGCTGTTAATACACAGAACCTGCCTTCATTGATATACATGTATTCAGTTTTGTTTCCTTGGAGTGATTGTATTTTTGCTAAAGTCGCTGTTAAAGTGAGAAATCACAATAACATTAGTGCCAGTCTCTTTTGGCTGCTCCAAATAGATTATCTTGACTATAGAAGCCTAGCATGGAAACCCCTGCTGTAGTAAATTTTGCTGATTTCAGCTAATTCTGCCAAGGTATAGTATTAAAGGGTATGATGTAAGACTTAATCTTGTCTAGAACCATAATATTGTTTCCTCTTAAACCACTATATTTCCTGTGGAGAATGATCTAAAATAAACAAAAAACCCAACTCTCTCTTGCATTACAACTGCAGATAAATTCTTTATTATGAGGATTTAGATAATACTTATGTACTCTCTTTTTAAGTTGGATTATTTCACATTTATGGTGATTTATCCTACCTCATTACCCGCACTTGTATATCTTTCATCCAAGCATCAGGAGTTTTGCAGTTCAGTACAATTACAAAGGCTATACTTATTAAAAAATAAAATGTTATTACTGTATTAAGGAATAATAATAATTGCATAAAACTCCTTCAGAATATCTAGAAAATAATATGATGGGCTGCCACTGGAAGTAACAAGTAATACTGAATGAATTATATTATTATATTTTTAAATATTTCTGTGAAGAATGAGAGAGGTTTCCAGGTTTAATTAACTGATTATGTTATTTTTTGTGCCTTTGCCACTTTGAGAGATGATTTAATAAAATCATCTTAATAAATGCTAATATCCCTGTAGTTTACCGTAACATTTATTTGAGCAACTGTTAGAGCCATCTATCAGTTTTTAATGTGTGACTTTACTTTGTATGTAAAACATATTTTTCCAGGAGCATAGACAACTTTTTATTTGGGGGGAGAGCTTAGAGTTAAAAAAGAAGTTGTTGCTGAATATTGCTTTAATGAATTACTTTGTACATGACTAAATTTGTCCACTTTTAATAAAGTGAGATGAACAAGTTTCTGTTCCAAGCTCAATGTTTTCTTGCTTTATTAATGCAAACCCTCCATCTTTGTGGTGGCTAAAGCCCCCCATGTCCTCAGTTAGCTAAGTCCATGTCTTGTCTTGTACTTCAGATGATGATAATGGTGAATCAGGGTTCAGAACGTAGTAGTAAAACCCTTGACTGAGATCTAGAATCAGGAACCACATTAGTGTCACCCCTTTGCCAAGCAGTACCAGATGTCCATGGCCTTGCAGGTCAGCTTTCCAGTGGAGGAGAAATCAGTGACACAGTATCTAGATATATTCTAAATATAATTTGTTTTACTTACACATGTCCTGGGCAAGAGGTGGTTACCAAAAGCACATAAGCAATCGCCTGTTTTAGAAATCTACGCCTAACACAAATGCCTGGTTCCCATGTAGCAAATCTACACAAATAATTAACTCCAGTCAGAGACCAAGGCAGACTGCACACTGTACCGCTCCCTCTACCCAATTCAGTAAAGTATCCAACTCTCTCTACCCTACCTCTGTCTCTCTACCCAGAATCTTGTATCATAAAACAACACAAGCCTGAATATTTGCTTGCACACTAAGAAAAAAAATTTGAAAGATTAAGTGTAACTTTGTCATCTGGTGGCATCTTCCAGAACAATATTCTCAGAACGCATGTAAAAAAGTACTAATGTTCTTTAGACAAGAATAGCATAGGTTTGGTTGTGAAAATCCAATGTGGATTACTCTGATTTGATTTCATGTTACGTGATTCACAATAAAGAATGATGTCACAGCTACAGAGAAACAAAGTGCCAGATCTGATGTAGTTTCATATTCATTTTCATTGTGAAGGTTTTAATTGTTAGTCTTTTCCCCACATTTCACCTTTGCAGGTAGTTGTTATACTCTAATTATATAGTATGTGTATTACAAAAGTGCCCACGATGTGGTAGGCACTATCTAGTTTTCTATCATCCATCACTATTCATCAGTGTCACAGACAAATGGTAATTTATAGAATCATAGAAGTGTAGGACTGGATGAGACCTCTAGAGGTCTTCTATCCAGACCCCTCCAATCAAGACAAGACTGTATATAATCTAGACCATCCCTGACAAGTGTTTATCTAACCTGCTCTTAAAAATCTCCAATGATGGAGCTTCTACAATCTCCCTACGCAATTTATTCCAGTGCTTAACTAACCTGGCAGTAAGGAAGTTTTTCCTAATGTACAACCTAAATGGCCCTTGCTGCAATTTAAACCCATTGCTTCTTGTCCTATTCTCAGAGGTTAACGAGAACAATTTTTCTCCTTCTTCCTTATAACAACCTTTTATGTACTTGAAAACTGTTATGTCCACTCTCAGCCTTCTCTTCTCCAGACTAAACAAACCCAATTTTTTCAGTCTTCCCTCATAGATCATGTTTTCTAGACCTTTAATCATTTTTGTTGCTCTTCTCCGGACTTTCTTCAGTTTGTCCACATTTTTCCTGAAGTGTGGTGCCCCGAACACAATACTCCAGTTGAGTCCTAATCAGCGCAGAGTAGAGCGGAAGAATTACTTCTCGTTTCTTGCTTTCAACACTCCTGCTAATACATCCACAGAATGATGTTTGCTCCTTCCCCCCCCCCCCCCCCCCAATAGTTATACTGTTAACTCATATTTAGCTTGTAATCCAGTATAACCCTCAGATCCCTTTCCACAGTACTTCTTCCTAGGCAGTCATTTCTAATTTTGTGTGTGCAACTGATTGTTCCTTCCTAAGTGGAGTATTTTACATTTATCCATATTGAATTTCATCCTTTTTACTTCAGACCATTTCTCCAGTTTATCCAGATCATTTTGAATTTTAATCCTATCCTCCAAAGCACTTGCAACCCCTCCCAGTTTGGTATCATCTACAAACTTTATAAGTGTACTGGCTATGCTATTATCTAAATCATTGATGAAGATATTGAACAGAACTGGACCCAGAACTGACCCCTGTGGGACTCCACACAATATGCACCTCCAGCTTGACTGTGAACCAGTGATAAATATTCTCTGGGAATGGTTTTCCAACCAGTTATGCACCTACCTTTATAGTAGCTACATCTAGATTGTATTTCCCTAGTTTTTTATGAGGTCATGCCAGACAGTATCAAAGCCTTATTAAAGTCAAGATATACCACAGCTACCACCCTCCCCTCCAGCTTCCCCGCCACAAGCTTATTACCCTATCAAAGAAAGCTATTAGGTTTGTTTGACATGATTTGTTATTGAGAAATCCATGCTGACTGTTACTTATCACCTTATTATGTTCTAAGTGATTGCAAATTGATTGCTTAATAATTTGCTCCATTAACTTTCCAGGTACTGAAAATTGTCATGTGCTGGTATATGTGTGGTCTTAGTTGGAAAGCATTTAGTCAGTTCTCCATATTATATTTTAATCTGAATAAATAAAATAAGAGTTTCCATATCAAAGGTACTAGGGAACTTTTCAACATCGTTGCACCTCCATTGTGTTAACTATTCATTGTCTTATTTGAAACAGTGAGAAAGGAACTCTCCAAAAAGGTATGTTTAGGACTCTGCCATGCTGTCTGTATGGGTCTTAATGTAGGCTTGACTAGCATAGCATCATCATCACAACCTCATGCTTCTGCTAGTTGCAGAATTTTGTGAACTACTGCAAAGAAATTGTCTTATATGGACAAAGCATATAATCTACTTTTCAAAGAATGTTGGCATCATTTCCCGTAAACGTCTGCACAAACAAAACTTCACTTGCACATTTGAGGTGCTTTAAAATTAAAAGAGCCCTAAAATCAAGTGTAATAGGGGACTTGGAGGGCCAGGCATCCTAGTGGTTAGCGCACACAGCTTAGAATCATAGAATCATAGAATATTAGAGTTGGAAGGGACCTCAGGAGGTCATCTAGTCCAACCCCCTGCTCAAAGCAGGACTAACCTCAGCTATATCATCCCACCCAGGGCTTTGTCAAGCCTCAGCTTAAAAACCTCTAAAGATGGAGATTCCACCACCTCCCTAGGTAACCCATTCTAGTGCTTCACCACCCTCCTAGTGAAAAACTTTTTCCTAATGTCCAATCTAGACCTTCCACCCTGCAACTTGAGACCATTGCTCCTTGTTCTGTCATCTACCACCACCGAGAACAGCCTAGCCCCATCCTCCATGGAACCCCCTTTCACGTAGTTAAAGGCCGCTATCAAACTCCCCTCATTCTTCTCTTTTGCAGACTAAACAAGCCCAGTTCCCTTTTCTGCAGAGCTGCTGCCCAGCTCGTCAGTCCCTAATCTATAGCTGTGCATGGGATTCTTCCTTCCTAAGTGGAGGACTCTGCACTTTTCTTTGTTGAACCTCATTAGATTTCTTTTGGCCCAATCCTCCAGTTTGTTTAGGTCACTCTGTATCCTATCCCTACCTTCCAGGGTATCTACCACTTCCCCCAGCTTAGTGCCATCCGCAAACTTGCTGAGGGTGCAATCTACCCCATCCTCCAGATCATTAATAAAGATGTTGAACAAAACTGGCCCCAGGACCAACCCCTGGGGAACTCTGCTTGTGACCGGTTGCCAGCTAGACATGGAGCCATTGATCACTACTCGTTGAGCCCTATGCTCTAGCCAGTTCTCTATCCATTTTATAGTCCATTCATCCAACCCATACTTCTTTAACTTGCTGATAAGAATACTGTGAGAGACAGTATCAAAAGCTTTGCTAAAGTCAAGGTATATCACATCCACCGCCTTCCCTACATCCACAGAGCCAGTCACCTCATCATAGAAAGCAATCAGGTTGGTCAGGCATGACTTTCCCTTGGTGAATCCGTGTTGACTGTTCCTGATCACCTTCCTCTCTTCCAAGTGCCTTAAAATGGATTCCTTAAGGACCTGCTCCATGATTTTTCCAGGGATTGAGGTGAGGCTGACCAGTCTGTAGTTCCCTGGATCCTCTTTCCTCCCTTTTTTGAAGATGGGCACTATATTTGCTTTTTTCCAGGCCTCAGGGACCTCCCCCTGTTGCCACGAGCTTTCAAAGATAATAGCCAATGGCTCTGAAATCACCTCAGCCAACTCCCTCGGCACCCTCGGGTGCATTGCATCCAGCCCCATGGACTTGTGTATGTCTAAGCCTTCTAAATAGTCTTGGACCCGTTCCTTCAGCACTGCGGGATGTTCGCCTCCTTCCCATTCTGTGCCACCCAGTACAGCAGTCTGGGAGCTGATCTTGTCTGTGAAGACAGAGGCAAAAAAGGCATTGAGTACCTCAGCTTTCTCCACATCCTCCGTCACTAGGTCGCCTCCCTCATTCTCTAAGGGGTCCACACTTTCCCGAATCTTCCTCTTGTTGGCAACATGTCTGTAGAAACCCTTCTTGTTCCCCTTCACGTCCCTTGCTAGCTGCAACTCCAATTGTGCTTTGGCCTTCCTGATTTCATTCCTGCACGTTCCAGCAGTGTTTTTATAATCCTCCCTAGTCATCTGACCAAGCTTCCACTTCTTGTAAGCTTCTTTTTTGCGTTTAAGTTCGCCAAGGACATCTTTGTTAAGCCAATCTGGACGCCTACCATATTTGCTATTCTTTCTGCACATCGGGATGGTTTGCTCCTGTGCCCTCAATAAGGTCTCTTTAAAATACAGCCAGCTCTCCTGGGTTCCTTTCCCCCTCATATTAGCCTCCCAGGGAATCCTGCCCATCAGTTCCCTGAGGGAGTCAAAGTCTGCTTTTCTGAAGTCCATGGTCCTTATCCTGCTGTTCTCTTTTCTTCCTTTTGACAGGATCCTGAACTCGACCATCTCATGGTCACTGCTGCCTAGGTTGCCACCCACTTCTACTTCCCCTACCAAATCTTCCCTGTTTGTGAGCAGCAGGTCAAGAGAAGCATGGCCCCTCTGTCCAGGCAGTAGAAATGCCTGTTCCTGACCTTAAGCTGGGAATCTCAAGCTTTCCACCCACATCTGGGCTTTGGCCCTTAAAAGAGAATGGTAGGGTGACCTGGGTCCCAGCCCAGGGCTCTGTGAAAAACAGCATCAGCAAGGTCCTACCTGCAGCAAGTTCGAGTTTGCTGCCCTGGGTTACTTTCTACCAACAGGTCCTTTACTTTGGGACATGACCCCAGTAGTCCAAACAGTCTCTCAGCAAACAACAGAATTCAAAGGAGCAGGGCCTCCCAGGACATGCAAGTTCTCAGACGGGGTGGAGAGTGGGAATGTGCTGTCAGAGGGGCTGACCCGCTCTGTGGTCCCCTCTCAGACTCAACCTTCTGTCTGGCTTCACAGAGAAGGATTCTTTCCTCCTGCAGCCTGTCCACCACACTTTGCCTGGGCTTCTGAGCTCCCTTTTAACCCGTTCCTCTAACCAGTGCGTGCTTGGCAGGCCCAGTCGGCAGGGCTATTGGGCCCAGTATTGCCTTTTAACCCCTTGAGGACCCGTGTGGGGTTTGTATAGCCCATCACACCAAGGCATACTTGGTCCTGCCTCAGCACAGAGGGCTAGATTACATGATCTCTTGAGGTCCCTTTTAGCCCTACATTTCTATGATTTTATGAAGCAGTGTGGTACCTATTCCTTTGAATTAGATAACTTATTTCTATTTAGGGCTGTATCCCGAGAAGTTTGCCTCCTATAAGCTAGTTTTAGCTTTGGGCAATTCAGAATTAATAGATTGGTTTAAGTGAGGGGTATTTTACAGTCTGCCAGCCAACACTGCGCCTAGATCTGACATGAGATTCATATGTAACACTGTATTCAGTCATAAATTTAATAATAGGGAGTAATGAATCATTCTTAGATTATAAATCAATGACTCCATAATGAAGACTTTTTCTTAATGTTTCATATACTTTTTGATATTTGCTGTGTGGATGACAGTCATTGCAGAAGCTTACACTATACTGTTGTTTGCTTCCTTTAAGAGTCTGGGTGTTCCAGAACATATGGAGAAGAGATGTGTTCATTATAGTGTTTTTGGACAGAGTGAAACATGCTTTGAAAATACAGATATGCAACCATATCAAATTGTAGCTGTAGTTCATAATGGGGCAAAATTTTATCATAGATTTCAAAGACCTTGGGAAATGTGTCTTGGTGAAAAGAAGTTGCTGTTCAGCTCCAGGGTTGTACTGGCAGGCAAGGCAGCTAGACAAGGCATTCAGAAGAGTTTGAGACCACAAAATCTTAAGAGTGAAGTGGTAATGACAGGTCTTCAAAGAATCAAATGGAGAAATGTACTAATTACAAGGGCATGAAACCAAATATCATCTGTAGTAGTTATGAAATGGAATAGCAATTTGGCTTTGGTGAAGTGCACTGTGGAAGAAAGATGGGTTATTAAGGCTTTTTGTTCTTGACTGTCAATTTTAAGATGACTCTGGAGTGACCCTTTCTTACCAAGGCCTTGAAGTAATGCCTCCAGTGACATACATATAACTTGCCTGCCATCAGTAATCAAGTCCATCATTCATTGCAATTTTAGGAAACTTGTCATCTAATCATGTCATCCTCATTTAAATCACTGGTCCTCGATCTGTGGTTGATTGATGATGATGAATGTAGTGGATGATGCTAGAAAACAAATGAAAGTTTGCAGTCAGGAAAAGACCGTATATGAAGAAACACAAAAAAGAATTGACCATCCAACAAGTGAGAGGAAATTATTTGAAGAAAGGCTGCCTTGCCAATGGCTTATTCCTGCTCCCATTGAAATAAATGGCAAAACTCCCACAGACTGCACTGTGAACAGGATTGGGTTCTAATCTCCTCTTCTCTAAATGGTCTGCTGGTGTGATCAGTAATGGAAAATTACAAATGCAATGGCTTCTCACGCAGTAACATCAAAAGAGACGATAGAATGACTCTTTAATTCAAAGGCTCTTATACGTAATGGTGTGAGAGGAGACAGATGTATCTCAATATAGCAAATTCATTTACAGGGCTATCAAATGAGCATTTGGAACATTTGGGGGTTTTTTTCTATGGGTTTTTCTGCAGGAAAGAACAATAGGGAGGCTAAGTATTAACACAGCATACTAATGCACAAGGATTAGTTCATTCTAAATAGAAATGCTGCTCTATCTAAGGTGAAGCCTGGCAACTATTTAATAGTGCACAGAACAGCATGCAGCAGTTTAAGAAGGCCATAGCCAATGGAAAATGCAGGGAGAGTTTTAGGTAGACAGAATGTAATTGTTGGTATTTTGCCAGGGCATTTAGGTTAACATTCTTTCCTCTTGCTCTGCTTAACAGCAGCCTAATACATTAAAGATTAACTGATTTTTGTTTTTTGGAAAGGAAATAAATACCAGAAATCTTATTAATATATTATTAACTAATCACTTGGTAGACTCAAATTTACAGATAAATTACAAATTTCAGTATGACAACAGGTCATACTGAAGGTGAACTGTCAGGCTAGAGGGAGGTTACTAGTGGAGTTCCTCAGGGATCAGTCTTCGGACCAATCTTATTTAACCTTTTATTACTGACTTTGGCACAAAAAGTGGGAATGTGCTAATAAAGTTTGCAGATGACACAAAGTTGGGAGGTATTGCTAATACAGAGAAAGACCGGGATATCATGCAACAAGATCTGGATGACCTTGTAAACTGAAGTAATAGAAATAGGAAGAAATTTAATAGTGGAAAGTGCAAGGTCATGCATTTAGGGACTAATAACAAGAACTCTTGTTATAAGCTGGGGACGCATCAGTTGGAAGTGATAGAGGAAGAGGAGGACCCGGGCATATTGGTTGATCACAGGCTGACTACGAGCCGCCGATGTGATATGGCCGTGAAAAAAGCTAATGCAGTCCTAGGATGCATCAGGCGAGGTATTTCCAGTAAAGATAGGGATGTATTAGTACCATTATACAAGGCGCTGGTGAGGCCTCATCTGGAATACTGTGTGCAGTTCTGGTCTCCTACGTTTAAGAAAGATGAGTTGAAACTGGAACAGGTGCAGAGAGGCTACTAGGATGAACCAAGGAATGGAAAACCTGCCTTAGGAGAGGAGACTCAAAGAGCTTGGCTTGTTTAGCCTAAGCAAAAGAAGGCTTAGGGGAGATATGATTGCTGTCTATAAATACATCAGAAGGATAAATACGAGGGAGGAAGAGGAGTTATTTAAGTTCAGCACCAATATGGACACAAGAACAAATGGATATAAACTGGCCATCAGGAAGTTTAGACTTGAAATTAGATGAAGGTTTCTAACCATCAGAGGAGTGAAGTTCTGGAACAGCCTTCCAAGGAGAGCACTGGGGACAAAAAAAAACCTAAGCTTGATAAGTTTATGGAAGACATGGTATGATGGGACAGTCTAATTTGCCAATTAACTGATTTTTGAGTACTAGCAGTAAATATGCCCAATGGTCTGTGATGGGACGTGAGATGGGGTGGATTCTCAGTTACTACAGAGAACTCTTTCTGAGTTTCTGTTTGGTATGTCTTGCCCACATGCTCAGGGTTTAGCTGATCACCGTATTTGGGGTCGAGAAGGAATTTTCCCCCCCCCCTCCCTGCCCCCGAGCAGATTGGCAGAGGCCCTGGGAGTTTTTTGCCTTCCTCTGCAGTATGGGGCTCGGGTCACTTGCTAGTGGATTCTCTGTATCTTGAAATCTTTAAACCATTATTTGAGGACTTCAGTAACTCAGTTATAGATTAGGGGTCAGTTACAGGAGTGGGTCGTTGAGGTTCTGTGGCCTGCGTTGTGCAGGAAGTAAGACTAGATGATCATAATGGTCCCTTCTGACCTTAAAGTCTATGAGTTTATGATACTTTTTTCCTACCTGCCAATCCAGATTTTGTATGATACCAGTGCTTGTAAGAATAACAAAAGGGTCAAACAGATCAGGGAGCTGTATTCCTTACGCTGTTTTCAGTAATAGCGATGCTATCAACTCTTGCTGGAGAGACATAAAACTTGAACTCTGGTCCTGAAAATTAGATAAGAGGAAATTATCAACCAGTATTTTGGTTTTTTTTTTTTTAATACCTTGTTCACTGAAAAAAATTCTGCTCTATTGAAGCAAGTAACTGAGAATGTAATCTTACTCATGAATCATGTAATTTTCTTGGCTACTTGGCCCACTCCTGGGATCTGTGCCAGATTGCAGTGTCCTTCATCTGTGATAAGTGATGCTGGAAACGATAGGGCTCCAGAAGCTTTGGGATCATGTTCTCCGGAGAGGTGGACCTTACCTTTAGTCATAGTGGTTCACTATTGTCCTAACCTTGTTTTTTATATCATCAATCATTAAGTAATACCAATAATTTTGTGTTGGATATAATGTTCCATGCTTGTTGGTCCTCCAAACTACTGATACCCTGATACTGATAACCAATGTTACTACTTAAAAAAAAAAAAAGTTAGTGTAGGAGACTTGCTGAACACACACAAAAATCTTCTTTTTTTAAGTTGCATTCTTAACTGTCACAGAAAGTAAATGCATTTTCAGCTGTATTTTTGTAGAACAGTAGCTAGTGACTAGTTAAATGAATCACAAATGTCTGTTCCTTATGGGTATCCTGGGGATATATTCCATTAGTAGTAGCTGTTTTTCCTATTTAAAGGTGATACTTAGAATGTAGCTAAATATTAGTTATAAAACTTGCTGTGTTAGAAATATTTCTGTTTAGTAGCTCTTTCCTTCCTTGCATCCCTGCCCCCAGAACAGTGCACTTCTTCACCATATTGTAAAATGTGGGCTAAAACCTGGTCCGACTGAAGTCAAAGGAAGTTTTATCAACTCCTAGGATTTGTCCCAGCATCTTTTAGAACAGTTATTTATCAGCAAATAAAATTCACAGATTCCAAGGCCAGACAGAATCACAGTGATAATCTAGTCAGCCTTCTTGTATTCCACATGCCATAGAACTTCCCCAAAATAATCCCAGTTTGCACTAGAACATATTGGTAAAAAGAAAAAAATCCAATCTTGATTTAAAAATTGCCAGTGTTGTGGCTCTTCGTAAATTGTTCCAATGGTTAATTACCCTCACTGTCAAAAAAATTACACTCTATTTCCCATCTGAATTTCTCTAGCTTCAACTTTCAGCAATTGGATCTTGTTATATCTTTGTCTGCTAGACTGAAGAGCCCATTATTAAGATTTTTTCCCCAGGTAGGTACTTCTGGACTCTGATTGTCACCCCTTGACCTTCTTTTTGTTAAACTAAATAGATTGAGCTCCTTCAGTCTATTGCTATTGGGCACATTTTCTAGTCCTTTAATCATTCTCATGGTTCTTCTTTTCTCCAATTGTGGATATCAGAAATGAATCAAGATTCCGCTTTTTATGCATCCATGGATCTCGTTAGCCTTTTGGCCACAGTGGCCCACTGGGAACCCACATTGAGCTGATTATCCACTATGACAGCCAAATCTTTTTCAAAGTCACTGCTTCCCAGGATAGAGTCCGCCATCCTGTATGTACGGCCTACATTCTTTGTTCTCAGATGTATACATTTTACAATTGGCTGTATTAAAATTCATAGTGTTTGCTTGCACCCTGCTTACCAAATGATCCAGGTAGCTCTGGATTATTGTATATACACAGCCCGCAGCAGATCACAGAGTCTAGGTCAACAGACTCGGGCTTGTGGGGCTCAGGCTTCCACACTTAAAATAGCTGTGTAGACATTGCAGATCAGGTTCTGAAGCTCTCCTGCCTCCTTAGGTGTTAGAGCCTGAGCTCCAGCCCATTCCGCAATGTCTACACAGCTACTCCAAGCATGAAAGCCTGAGCCCCGCAAGTCCGAGTCTCTCAACCCAAGTGCTGAGGCTTTCTGCCATGGGTTGTGTAGATGTACCTCAGTGACCTGTCCTCTCCTCATTTTTATGTCACCTGCCAACTTTATCAGTGATGATTTTGTTTTACCCCAGGTCAATGATAAAAATGGCATAAGGCCAAGAACTGAAACCTGTGGGCCCCCCCTAGAAACACAGCCGTTCGATGATGATTCCCCATTTTAATTACATTGAGACCTAACAATTAGCCAGTTTGAAATCCATTTAATGTGTCCGTATTATGTGCCAAATAGTAAATGAAGCCTCAAGGCTGCGACTTATTGTGCAAAAACTCATGGCTCGTCTATTTTTAAGAGGCTACAGTGGCACAGCTGCACCACTTAGCGCTTCAGTGTAGAAACTACCTGTGCCAACGGGAAGGATTCTTCCATCGTCATAGGTAATCCATCTCCCTGAGAGGCCAGGTCAATGGAAAAATTCTTCCATTGGCCTAGTGCTGTCTACACAAGGACTTTGGCTGGCTTACCTATGCAGCTCAGGGGGTGGGTATTTTTCACCCTGACTGACAGTCTAGTTTTCTAGTGCAGACCAGACCTCCGAGTTAAGCGTTTTCTCACCTGCCTCTGTTATCAAGTAGATCAGAGAACAGAAGTGCCACGTACTTCTGAGCCCTCATGTGAGGCTGCAGCAGTAAATCCTACCCTGGCGCAGCAGTAGCTTCCTTGGGCTGATTACAGCACAATCTCAAAGAACTGGGGTGAGATGTCACTGGAGGGGGAGAGGAGTCTGGCCTTGCTGATCTCCTTGCCAATTAATAATCACGCACATCTGTTTGTAAGAATCAGATGCTATCAGATGAGTCATATTCAGACCAATATGTCTCGTCTTTCAAGCATCAAGACTCAGTCCCTTCAGTTGTTCTCTGTCGTTACTTCCGTAATGTACCCATCCCCGATTAACATGTACATCTACAATACATTGATTAAGTCTGTCATACAGTTAGCATAAAAAGCAACTATTGTGTAGGTGATCAAACAAAGACATAAGTGATGGATAAAATTATAGGAAATGACTAATGATCAGTACTTCCCATTGTTATATTGATAAGAGCCTTCAGACTTCTCTGTACATTTTAACTGAACCACTTCTAGACAGTGCAGTCACTGTAGGAGTGATCTTTCAAATGGATAAACATCCCAGAGGATAATCATATTGGCCAAAATTCATACTGAAGTTACACCAAAGGGTGAAATGAGCCCATGGGAAGATTTATAAATGGTTTGTATAGTGCTGTGAGCCAAGAAAGTCATTCTAAATGAGCAGTGATGTGGCCTCACCTGGAATATCGTGTACTCATCTCAAAAAGGGTATTGCAGACTAGAAGGGATTCAAAAAAGACTAATGAAAATGATTAGGGGAATAGAAAAACTCATGAAGAGAGATGAAAAAAACTGGGATTTTTACCTTTAGAATGGAGACAAATAAGATGGGACATGAAGGTAAATAAAATAATGAATGAGCTAGAGGAGATGGATCAAGAGCTTCTGTTCTTCCTGTCTCATAATGCAAGAAAAAGAGGACATTCAGTGAAATGAAAATAGATCAAACTGAAACTCAGTGAAAGGGAATGCTTTTTCACGCAACCACATAATTTACCGTGAGACTCATTGTCACAGGATGTAATTAGGGTCAACAATTTTGCAAGATTCAGAAAGGGAGTAGACGCTTTTATGGATAACTGTACATAATCTCTGCATGATCTTGGTTTACTAATTAATGCTAACATAAATTTTGGAAGCATTAAATCCTATGCTGCTTTTTCAAGTGATGGTCCCTACGTGGATTCCATCGTGGGGTATGCATGTGCACCATGCACTGAAGGCGGAACAGTTGCAAGCTGTGTCCGTCCACCCGCATGCACACCTTGCATCGCCCATGCGGTGCGTCCAAGGTCTGATGTCTGCATCGGTCTACGTCCCCTCAGTTTCCTCTTACTGTCGCATGGCTAGAGTCGGAACATCTTCTCCTCCTCTTCAGACCTGAGTAGCAAGTAAACATTTTAATTGTTAGCAGTAAAATAGTCAGTAAATTGTTAGTTGATCGCTAGCAGATCGTTAGTAAGTCATTATATATAAGAATGAGTTAGATAGAGATCTAATTACTTTTTCCGCACCCCCTGTTTGTCTGGGGGACTATGCCAAAGCAGGCAGAGTTCAAGAGTAGTGCCTCATGCCCGCGGTCCTTCTCAGTAAGCTTCATTCACGCTGTTTAAATTGTTTGGGGGAATCTCACGTTGTATCATAGTGCTCCATCTGCTGCTCCTTCCTATTTAGCATGCGAGAAGTGAGGCAAATCAGACTTAGAAAATTCCTTATGGAGGAAGCTCTGGGTCTACATGCACACCAAGAGGTGGCAATGGACCCACGGGAGCATCCACCCACACCGATGGCACTGGTGTCTCCAACTGTATTGATACTGGTGGAGTTATCAAATCCATCAGTCACATAAGAATAAACATAGTCATGGCCACAAGAGTGGATCCCCGAGAGGGAACACTTCTAAACTCCACGTTCCTGCCCTGAGCCATGACCAGCCAGGCGAGACATCGCAGGCAGATTCGGCAACTCTAGTGCCCAAAAGAGCTAAAGCTGACAAGAAAACATTGTCAGCCCATCCATATCTGAAGCCCCTATGGAATATGGACCATCCACAAGTTCAGTGGACCCGGTACCTCGCATTCCAAAACCGCTATCCACTTTGACCCCCACAGCTGAACTCTGTAGACCTGTGGAGGGCTCAGCTCACAACGACCCCCAGGATAACATATGGCCACTGCCTCTGGGTGATGACTACTTCTGTTGCACCACCGTCCAGTGTGAACATATCCTATGGTTCCACCAGTACCACTGGCCCACAACCACATACGGTCCCGCAACCTCGGCCGACAATACAGCCACTACAGGCTCCGCAACCTCCACCAGTTCTGCCAACAGCACCGCCACTACTGGAACCGTCAGAATCTGACTGGTTGTCTGAACCAGAGCACATTTCTCCCCACAATGCAGTTCAAGAAGGCATTATGCATCCTCACAGAAGCAATGGTTTAGATATCCGTAGGACTTTTATGAAAGCTCAGATAGACCCCACTTGCAAGGGTGAGACCCTTATTATGACCGGGCAACAAACTCTCATCCCCCATCAGTATATACCGCACCATTGGTATCTGGGGAATACACAGAAGCCTCGGTACCACCAGTACCGTTCGCTCCGTCGGGACCGATGGATCCACCACCCCCTACAGGAGCCTCATCGTTGCCAGAGGACGCCATCATTTCGCCATCTGCATCGCCACTGGACAATGAGGGTCAATATCAGGAGCTGCTATGGTGCAGGGCAACAACTCTAAAACTAACAGCAGAAGATGTCAAAGAGTTCCTTCAATTGTCGAGCCTAGCTAGGGCAGCGTTACCAATCCATAAGGCTATCTTACAGCCAGCACAGGTGATCTGGCACACCCCAGCATCCTGTGTGCCAACACCCAAACGGGCCGAACACAGATATCTGGTACTGGCCAAGAATACAGACTTCCTTTTTATGCATCCACCGCCTAACTCACTGGTGATTCAAGCCTCGGTACAGCAGGCCGGGCAACAAAACCCTAGAGCCACCCCTCCAGGCCGAACTGCGAAAAGGTTAGATCTTGTTGGTCACAAGGTATACTCTTCGGCAGGCCTTCAGTTTCATATAGCCAGCTACCAAGCCATACGGGCAAAATATGACTTCCAGTCTTATTCTAGACTAGTGGAATTCCAGACCTCTCTGCCAGAGGACAAATGTGGAGAATTTAAGGCTTTATAGAGGAAGGCAAGTTGGTCTCCAGAGTCGCCCTCCAGGCAGTAGTTGACGCAGCAGATACAGCGGCACGATCCCTTGCATTGGGACTTATTCTACGACGTGACTATTGGCTACAGACCTCAGGGTTTCCAAAGGAAGTCCAAACGACACTGGAAGATTTACCATTTGATAATCAAAAATTGTTTAGTGACAAGACAGAGAGTCTCCATTCTCTGAAGGACTCCAGGGCCACTCTTCGATCGCTGGGCCTATATACCCCTGGTCCCACCAGATTCCAATATGGACAAGTTTATCAGTCTCTATCAACCAACGCTCGATTATCAGGCTTCTCAATCCTACCCTTCATGACCTCAGGAGCAACAACGCTGAAGGCAAGAATCACAGCACCCTTACCCCTCCTCAGCTACCGCGCCCGCGGTGTCTACCCTACACCAACACCCAAAACAACACTTTTGACTTTCAGCAAGAGAACCGTGAATCATTCCCCGAACCAAACTCGGCCTCGCCCGTTCAATTTGGAGGCTCTCTTGCTAATTTTTATGACGAATGGAGCAAGATTACCACCAACCAATGGGTGCTAGACATTGTACAAGGCTACTCCATAGAGTTCCACACCTTCCCACCCACCACGACCAACCAGGGTGGATGCCAAGCAAATCTACCTCCTATACCAGGAGACTCTAACACTACTGAAAAAGGGAGTGATAGAATGAGTTCCCTCCCGCTACAGCAACCGTGGGTTCTACTCCCCCTGTTTCCTCATTCCAAAGAAAGGGGGAGATCTCAGACCCAGTTTGGATTTATGGGCGCTAAATAAATTCATCCACAAATTCCACTTTCAGATGATAACGATATTGCAAATCACCCTCTCCCTCAATCAAGGAGCCTGGTTTGCGGCTCTTGATATGAAAGACGCATATTTTCATATAGACATCCACCCAGCCAACTGCAAATTCCTCTGTCTCCAACTTGGGCTATCTCATTATCAGTTCCATGTTCTCCTCTTCGGGACAGTTATGGCACCACGAGTGTTCACTAAAGTTTTCGCCATTGTGGCAGCTTACCTGAGATGACAAGGCCATTCTCTGTCTCCTTACCTAGACAACTGATTACTAGTGGCATCATCGCACGAACGCCTACTAGTAACTATTGTGGCCAATGGCCGGCTTCCCTCTAGTGGATCTCGTGCTTTGCTCCTGTTGGGGACCAGGAAAGTGCCCGTCACCCCATCTTCCCTGGGGGAGGGGGAGAGGGACCCGGGCCCACCCGCTCCTCCGGGTCCCAGCCCAGGGGCCCTATGAACCGCAGCGGTATACTCCTGGCTCTGTATTTTGGAGCTGCAGTCTCTTCCCCTGGGCTACTTTCCCCCCTCAGTCCTTCTGGCCTCTCAAGCCCTATGTTCTTGCTGCCCCTTGCTGGGCTCGGTACCTCTTTTCAGGGTTCCTCCGCTCTCCCACACTTCGCTACTTCGGTCTGTTGCTTCGCTCCGCTCCGCTCCGCACAGCACAACACCTCTGCTTCCTCCACCTTGTGCCCTGTGTGTTTGGGGCGGAGCCCTTTTATGGAACACCTGGCTGATCCCTAATTGGCCTCAGCTGGCTCCTAATTGCCCCCTCATGACTCTAGTTAGGCTGCAGGGAATAAAGCCCTGATCATCCTGGGGCTGATATACCTCCCTTCGTATACTCTCCTGCCGCCCTCTGCCCTTGATATATCACACTATCCAAACCCTACAGAATCTGTTCGCCAACCTCGGCATTTGTACCCACAGGGATAAGTCCACACTTGTTCCTACCAGAAACCTTACGTTCATTGGAGCCACACTGGATTCTCAGGTAGTACGGATATTCCTTCCCAAAGACTGCTACACCGCCCTCACAAACATTATTGCACAGGTGCAACGTCACCCACACACCCATGTTCAATTATGCGTATCCCTCCTGGGACACATGGCAGCATCTACTTCAGTCACACTGTATGCCCAACTCCACATGCACTGCCTACAACATTGATTACTGTTGGTTTATGACCCGAACAAGGACCATCGGGGCAAATGGGTCTCCCTCCCACCAAAAGTGCTAGCTTCCCTGACATGGTGGCGGGACCCCTCCAAAGTTTTGGTGGGCATACCCTCCGCCAACCCAAACCAGACAGATCCTAATGACGGATGCATCTCTAGTGGGCTGGCGGGCCCATGTACAGGGCAACACAGCTCAAGAACTTTGGTCCCCCAGAGAGGCGAGGGTGTATATCAACAACCTAGAAATGAGAGCAGTTTGACGTGCATGCAACGCCCTCCTTCCTCTACTCCAGGGCAAACACGTCCAACTTCTGTCAGACAACATGTCGATGGTATACTATGTAAACAAGCAATGTGGGGCCAAATCCCTGTCGCTGTGCCAGGAAGTAGTCCACCTATTGAACTGGTGCATGAAGCACAATATAACATTACAAGTGACATACTTACTGGGAACAGACAACGTCCTTGCGGATGAGCTCAGTCGCTCCTTCCATTGCTCCCACGAATGGGAACTCCACGACCCCATTCTCCGGACTATTTTCCGATGGTGGGACCTCTTTGCCTCAGTGACAAACAACGAACTTCCCCTCCTGCCCCAGGAGTGTCTTGGGATGGGGGTCACAAGGAGATGTTTTTCTGATTCCATGGATGCCGGACCTCCGGTACGCTTTTCCTTCCCTTCTGCTCATTCCTCGGGTACTCAACAAACTGAAACAAGATCAGGTGCAGATCTTGGCCCAGGCAGCATTGGTACTCGGACCAACAGCACCTGTCAACCCACCCTCCAATACCTCTCCCCCTCATACCAAACCTACTTACCCAATAGAGCAGCCGCATCTAGCATCCCAACCCAGCACCACTCCACCTCCCAACTTGGTATTTGGATGGGGCTCGCAGGTAGACAATGCCTGCTCCTCCTCACTGCAACGGATACTCACATACAGCTGCCGTCACACGACCAGGGCTTGTTACCAGGCCTAATGGAGATGTTTTACTCAGAGGGCTTCAGATAACCATCACCCCTTATCAGCCATGTGCATTCCAGCTGTCCTAGACTACCTCCTCTCCCTACGAGAGCTAGGGCTCTCTCATTCCTCTATAAAAGTTCACCTAGCAGCCATAAGCACTTTCCTCCCACCTGTGGAGGGTTCCTCTGTTTTTAGTCATCAAACTGTCGCTAGGTTTAAAAAAGGTTTACTTAATTTGTTTCCAGCAGTCCGGGACCCCACTCTGGCATGGGACCTGAACCTTGTCCTTTCCACACTTATTAAGCCGCCCTTTGAACCCCTGTCCTCTTGTGCCCTTCCATTTCTGTCTACGAAGACAATCTTTCTCATGGCTGTTACCTCAGTTCGATGTGTTAGTGAACTAGCAGCCATGATGGCAGACCCTCCTTTCACCATCTTTCACAGGGACAAAGTATCACTGAGGCTTCAGCCCAAATTTCTCCCTAAAGTAGCCTCCCACTTTCGCCTCAACCAAGTTATTCACCTCCCTGTTTTTCACCTAAGCCACATTCCTCTACCAGGGAGAGGACCCTACAATCCCTCAATGTCAGATGGGTGCTAGTCTTTTACTTACAATGCACTCGCCCCTTCAGAACCTCCCCAAAACTCTTTGTGGTGATAGCAGACCGCTACAAGGGGCATGCGCTCTCTTCTCAGCGTATCTCCCACTGGATCGTTCATTGCATGAAGGAATGCTACTCACTCTGTCGAGTTCAGCTTCCATCTCGTATCAGAGCACACTCCACAAGAGCACAGGCAACCACAACGGCCTTCCTCACTGACGTCCCATGACAAGATATTTGCAAAGCAGCAACTTGGACTTCCATACACATGTTCACGGCTCACTACGCTTTGACTAATGCCACCTCTACTGATGCAGCAGTGGGCACTGCAGTCCTACAAACTCTGGCATCTACGGAGCCCTAGCCCCGGCTCCATACTGGTTACTGCTAGCTACGCTCCCATGATGGAATCCATATAGGGATCATCACTCAAAGTAGAAGAAGAGGTTACTTACTGTAACTGATGGTTCTTCAAGATGTGTGGTCCCTATCTGGATTCCAATCCGGCCCTCCCCCCTCCCCTCTGCTTAGGGCTTGATGCCTGGGTATAAGAGGAAACTGAGGGGGTGTTGACCTGCGCAGACATATAAGACCTCAGACACACCATGTGGGCAATGCGAGGTGTGCACATGGGTCGACAGACACTGCTTGCAACAGTTCCAGCGCATAGCATGCATGCTCACCCATGATGGAATTCAGATAGGGACCACACATCTCAAAGAACCATAATTTACAGTAAGTAGCCTCCCCTTCAGGATTTAAGACTGATTAAAGGATTAGGAGAAGACCTAAAGTGGGGGACAGATTATGCAACATCTGCCTAATGCAAGGGTTCTTGAACCTTCCTCTGAAAAATCTGGAGCTGGCCACTGTTGGAGGCAGGATATTGGACTATATGGACCATGGGCCTGATCCACTATGTTCCTGGAATTTAGTTAAAATATACTCACAGGGGAGGGAAGATGTAAAACCCTGGCACAGCATAAGTGAGTTCAGTACCCTTTCTCCTTAATTAAACCCTCCTTAAGTCTTTGTCTTGTCATCCATGCAGTAGTTTATACACTTTTAAAGCTAATGGAGAACAAGATAAAAAAAATAAGGTTTTAGTGGGACTTAAGTGGTGACTAGACCTTTTACTGGCCTCTGCACAGGAGTGAATATTAGCCTATAGAAGAACTAGATATTTTATTTTATTTTATTTTATTTTATGTGCCCTGGTACATGCTTTGGAAGTCGAAGAACAGCCAGTGAAAGTGCTGTATTCAAACATCAATAATCTCATTATTTCACAACCAAGCTTCCTCAGCAAGGCAAAGCACATATTGTTAATACAGGATTATGTAGAAACCAAGTCTGACGTTGTCTAGCTATTCTGTGTAGGAGTTAAGTGCAGAAGAAAGCATTTGAAAACGTAGCAACTGGAACACACCCTCTTTTCCCATCACCATTGAGATAAAAATCTGTTGAGTCATTTTTCAGGTTATGAAAATTTCTAAAATCATTCTCTCCTGGACTGAAACCAAACATGAAAATGTTCAGCCAAAAAAGTCACAATTTGGAATAAGTTATAAGTGACTCAGAGTCATTTCAAATAGAGGTGCCATCTCAGCTTTGAATATAATAGCCCATATATTCAAAACTGAATGGCAAAATCCAGACTTTTCTCTGTTTCAGAGCACCAACAGCTCCCACTGAAGTCAAGGGGTACTCAGCAGTTCTGAAAATTGGGCATCATATTTGGGAACCTGATTTTAGGCTTCTAGGTTTGAAAATTTTAGCCCTGGGCAATAACTTGCTCTTGTTTCAATTTACTTTGTTTATGTACAGCAGTATGGGAATATACCTAGTACGTTCGTGGTGTTATCCCCACATTCTAGCCAAGGACCTGACCCTACTGAAGTTAATGTCAAAACTCCCTTTGGCTTCAGCGGTGCAGAACAGGTGCAAATGAGTAAACCAGTCAGCAGGCTATATTGAGGAGAAATAGTTATTACTGACTCTCTGAAAGTTTCTCATCAATACCATTGGATATGAACTTTGCAAGAAAATGCTTGGAGCTAATCTGTGATAGCTGGGTAATCTTTAGAAAAATGAATTAGGAACCGTAGTTGTTGGTTAATGCAGTTTTTTTCCATCACTTCTTTGAATACTTCAAACAGTGAAGGTGATTTAATGTCTTCAGTCTGTTAGAAAAAAAGATCCCTAACAGTTCAGTACTTGCGTACACTTGCAGGAATTGGTATGATGTAATATTTTACACTTAGGTAAGTACAGATTTCGAATAAAAGGAATTTAATTACACTGAATAAATGTTCCTCATAAGAGGAAAATTCTCTAGTTCATTTAATTAATGCTTCATGCTCCTAGCAGTTAACTAATTTAATTTCACTTCTCTGTGTTTTTAATTTTTTGAAAACAGTTTTATTATTATTATTATTATTATTATTGGAAAGTGGTAGATCAGCCAGAGCATTAAAACAAAGAAGTAACCACTGTACAATGCATAGTGCATATGCCTGTGTGGATGTATATAAAAATGTATTTGTGACTTTAGAGAAGTAGTAAAACAAATTTAAAAAATTAACAAGGGATATTTGGAATGACATCTTCTGAGATTTAAGCAAGAGAAAGCGAATGAGAAAAAATTAATTATAGAGAACTCAAACAGTGATACATCCTTTAGTCTCCCATGCAAGTAGTCCCGTTGTCTTCAGTGAGAATGCTCACGCATGTAAGGTGTTTTCAGGATGAGGCCACAGATGCATGTCCTTCTGGGTATGTATAGATAATACTGTGCATTGTGTTTTGAGGTGAACAAGTTCATGATATAAAACCAGTAAAAAATTGGCAAGCATTCAAGATGAACAATTAATTGCTGTGCAAATATTCAGTGGGGGGAGAGTCTTTTGGCATATGTTTCCCGGTCTGATGGCTAAGATCATGTATATCCTAGTAAAAAAATGTAAATCTGTAGACATAGCTTTGGGCCAAATTCTGATACCCTTACTCACGCTGAATAATACTTTACTCCATAAAGAAGCCTATTGGCTGGAGTAATATGCTATCGGGGTCAGATCTGGCCCCTTGTTTATTGCAGTTATGCAAAAGAATATATAATGTACCAAAGTGGGGGAGAGGAAGGATAGTCCAGTGGTTAGGGCAGTAGCCTAGAGTTTGAGATGCCTAGATTCAAGTCTGCTCCACCACAAACTTCCTGGGTGACTCTGTGCAAGTCACTTGGGTATGTTTACATTGCATTATAAATGTGGGTTTGTGGGACCTGGGCTTAGTATTTCCAAGCCCATGCTTGAATATCCACACTGCATTGTAAGCCTGGTTTTACAATTGCTGGACCCGAGTCTCTCAACCGTGCTAACACGTCCAGATTGCACTTTCCATACCTTCTGATTCAGGTCTGCAGCTGACAGAGCTTGGACCCAAAATTCAGCAGGACTTGGGCTCTGATCCACACTCCTAGCAGGGTCCTACAATCTGGAACATGTGTGCTTACTGACCCAAATTAGACTGAATTGTGTGTAGACAGACGGACAGCTTGCGCTCAAACCTGAGTCAGAGCCCAGGCTTCGTGTGCAGCGTAGACATACCTTTAGACTCTCTCTACCTCAGTTTCCCATCTGTAAAATGGATAAGAGCACTTCTCAACCTCACAAGGGGGTTGTGAGGATAAATACATTAAAAATTGTGAGGTACTCAGATACTATGGTGTTAGGGGCCACATGTATCGAAAATAGATGGCAAATAGGTATTTTAGATTTACTCCAGTTGATACATACATTTTAAAAAGCATAACTCGTGTCTGAATACCAAGCTGAAGTACCTTGAAAGTATTTGACAGGTTCTGCCATACTTCCTTACTCATACTGAGTGTAGTACTTTACTCTGTAATATCTACTTTGACATTACAGGATAAGGTACTACTCAATGTGAGTAAGAGCAGCAGAATTTGGCCTTAAAGTTTGCAAACTAAATTAATAAACATGTGGTTCTTGGAATAATTATCCTTTGAATTATCATTGAATATATTGACTGAAAGTCCAGAGGATGTGCTGATTTGTGTATTTAGATTAACTTGTGTATACTTGCGGAATATGTATTTTGATATACCCTTGTGAAATATGTATATACATATTCACATTCAACATGAAATCACTAAGGTTGCAATGCCAGCATATGGTTATTGGTGGAACTGATCGTAAAGGAACAGTTCTGAAAAAAGTTTATTTTTACAGTTTGAAAAGAAAATGGCTTCTCATTTCTTTCACTAGCTAAATGAAATTATATTTTAAAGAGAATGCTTTTCATACAAACATTTCAGTTAAGCTAGTTTTAAATGTTTTCTAGCTCTTCATGTTTACAAAACAAAAATAGCTAATATAATTTTGATGATAATTTTGAAAAGCTGAGGTTTTTTTATTCAGATTGTTTATAGTTACTATAGTTTATCTGATACTGTATCCAGGTAACAGGCTTGTAAATATCTGGTTAAATACTCCATAATCATCTTTTTGTATTTCTGTTATGTTCTTTGTTCCTGTACATCTTTCATACATAAGGCCCTATTTAACGTGTGATATTGAGGATTCCACGATATTAGGCTTCCACCCCAATTTTGACAGCAGAGCCCTGCCATGCACAGGGCTGACAAGTGGGAGCCCGGGGCTGAGAACGGGATCCCCCTCTGTCAGCCCCAGGCGACCGACGTCAGCTGAGGCGGTCGACAGCGGGAGCCCCTGCTCTCAGCATGGGCGACTGACAATGGAAAATCACAGAAAAGTAATAATGGATTTTATTACAGAACATAACAAGGTCCATTATTACTTTTGCGCAATTTTCCATGGTTTGTCCGCAACTCAGATGCAATTTTTTGACAATTATCACACAATTCAAGTAGGGCCGTATTGATACAATATTATTCATTTATTGAATTTTTTTTTAAAATATGTTCAGTCACTTAATACTGTTAAATAATGTTTTAATAGTGCATTTGTAAGTGATCTCTCTCTAAGGAAAGGGTTTTACTGGTCTTTTTGATGTCTTAGGTCAGTCAAACAGACTGTAACGATTTTTTGACAAAGTCCCTGTTTTGTAGTTTAATAATCCAGGCAGGAGAATGATACCTCCAGGGAATTATGACACTAGTGTACAATTTACTCATTATACACTTTTCCTTGAGTGATGAATTGGATACTAAAAGCAGAAAATAAGAGTGAGTATAGAAAGAGAGAAAGAAAACCATGAAAAACTGACTCTCTTTGAAGGTCATTAATGCTTTGTAAAAGGAAGATGAAAATGAATGTGGAAAATCCCATGTGAAAGAGAAACATTAGCTTTGTTCTGAATAATACTATTTCTAGCATTATATCAGTTCAAGAAGTGGTCACAGAATGGTGAGATGTAATTGTTGTCATCGCCTGAAGCTGGAGAAAATTGAACTGCTGGGAAGAGAGCAAAAAAGAAAATCAGAAAAACTTAAGAAGAGGAAAAAGAACAGCAGAGTGTGAGCTGAAAAATAGATTCATGAGTATGTTAGAATGTAAGGGCGCAAAACATGAAAGAGAGAAGACGAAACAAGGTGGCTGTCACGTCAGAGCAGTGTTTTACTTAGAGGCTTTTTATTTTTTGTCCAATAAGCAAGCAGAGTATCATTCTAATAAATCAAAGAACCTGGTGTGGAAAGGAAGTTAAAGAACTAATTGGAGAGCGTAGCTGGAATTTCTAGAGTTATGTAGGATCCTAATAAAAAAGGACAAAATGTGAGTAGATATGGATGAACTCCTTAATGTTTTGGTGTTCACAAAATCTCCAGAACGTTTTTACTTCCTGTGCCTTGAGATACTTTAAGAACCAGGTTTTTAAATGTGCCAATTCACTTTAAATACATTTAAAATTAATACAGCAAAACTGTATTCAAATAAACAAAACATTGACCTGCTAATTGTGCTTCAGTGCTAACCTGAAAGGGGGACCACCTATAAGGGTGAACAAATGTTTCAGACCTCAGGATTCATTCAGTTCTTGGTCTCTGCTGGGACTGCTAACAAGGTTGCCGTTTGTGATGGTGGCTGTTTTGTGATTTGGACACATATCCCCTAAGAGCTAGGCTGCGACTACAAATGTTCTTCACGTATAAGTCTGAGCCTCGAGGCACCACTGTAATGCAAATAATAATAATAATAACAATAATAATAAACTGCTGAACAAATAGTAAAGACTTTGGGTAGTTTCTGTGGTGGGTTGGATTTAAACCTGTAACCTAGAGGCAACAGTCTCCACATAGCCCACTATCCTTGAGCTGTTCAGTCCCTGAATAATGTAATGTTTAATTGTAAAATCACTTTGCTTTATTATCTGTTTGTTTCAGAATGTGTTTCATGTTTGAAGCAGGCTGGCTGAAATACCTTGAAAGCCCACATGCAAGTCTTACTTTGTGCGATAAATGAGTACAGCTTGTCACAAAATCCATTTTATTTTCACTCAGATTCTTTTTCAAAATGTTTATGGTGACCTATTTCTGTGGATATGAAAAATGATTTCCCTATTCCTTTGTGACATTATGGGCCCAGTAAACTGTTCCGAAGTCTCTTGGTGTAGGTGGCATTACTAGGATGAGCATTAATTATTTTCAAGCTGTGATGCATCACCTCTGCAATGTCTATATTTGTCTTCCAAGTGTGCATCATTCCTCACTAATTATAGGTGGTCTTGAGGGAACTGACTTTCCCAGTTAAATAGACTATTGTAAAGCAGAATACTCTCAGGGTATGTCTGAAGTGCTGTCAAATCAGACACTGAAACAGTTAACTATGGCTTAGCTGATTTTTGCAGAATTTCTGGGGTGTCATTGCAACCATCCAGCAACTCCTCTGAAATGCAAGCATCCCAAATCTAACTCTTCCGGCATGTCAGTGTTCCCCTCCACTCCTATTCCCAGTTGAATACTTCATTTCCAGGATTGTAAAGCAAAGAGATTAAATTCCTTTTTCCTTAAGAAAACCCAAGGAACTCAATCACTTTTGTTCAAGTTCACAACCAGATTAAGACGCAAGGATGCTGTGAAAATTTCCTTTCTTGTCTATCCACCCGGTTCATGTCTTTTTCCATCCTATACACTACACATTTTACAAACGGATTTTAACTCTCAGACAAATTTGACTGTTTTTGCAACATCAGTCAGTCGAAAACAAAGAGATAATGAATTCTTGCTTTTCTTCTGGTTGTCTATTTTATGCAATTGGCTTTTCTGAAAATCTTGATAGTACATTTGTAAATCTGTAACATGAGAGGCATAATCTGAGTATAGAATGGAGAGCCAGGACATCCTGACTCTGCCAGAGGTCTCACAATGAATCATGGAAAATCAGCTATTATTATTTTGTTACAGATTATATTTGTGCATGGAATTTTGCTGAAAAATAAAGGCATATTCCATGCTGCAAGGTGAGTATTTTCTAAATTAAATCAGACAAAGTGACAACAGAAGTGACTACACACCGTATAGAGAGAAAATAGAAAGGCTGAGGCTAACTTCACTATCAGATGAGAGTTAACTGTACTGTATTTCATTATTAGCATTGTAATATAGACATCCCAAACATCAGAATAACTGTCCCCCCCTCCCATAATAACCCTCCAAGTGTTCTTCATAGGCTCATAGACTTTGAGACCAGAAGGGATCATCATGATCACTTAGTCTGACCTCCTGCAGGCCACAGAACCTCACCCACCCACTCCTGCAATAGGCATATTACCTCTATCTTGAGTTACTGAAGTCCACAAATCTTAATTTCAGGATGTTAAGTTACACAGAATCTACCATTTACTCTATTTCAAACCAGCAAGTGACCCATATCCTGTGCGGCAGAGGAAAGTGACCTAGAGAAAAATTCCTTCCTGACCCCAGATATGGCGATCAGTTAGACCCTGAGCATGTGCAACACTATATAGTTGAAGTAACCCAAACATAAGCATAGAATGTATTGTTCTTGTTTGTTCAAATTTTAGAACTCAAAAAGGGTTTTATATCACGGATTATTTGTGCTGTACCACAGTAATATACGTCTTGTAACCATGAGGCTCAGTTGCTACTGTTTCTTCTTGGCAACGCTTCCAGCCTTACTTCATCATCATTTGCAGCTTGTGCAGAATTTAGCACAACGTTTTCTCACTAGGATGAGCAACTGTCATCATTTTGCACCTTGTCTATCTACTCTAGTATCTCCCACTATGGAGAGTCTACCCTCAAATAGTCCAGTCAGTCCGGAGTCAGGGAGCTCTTCTGGATTCTTTGCTGCTTCAGGATATGCAAAGAGCTAAAACTGCTAAAGACACCTTCTTTCAGCTGCAGCTGGCAAGAAGATTTCCCCCTTATCATCTGACAATTTGCCATAATGTTCCATGTTGTGATGGGTGGGGGTAGGGGCCCTCCCTGAGTCTCCTCCAGACCACAATTTGGGCTGCTTATGGAGCCCTTCCCCTGTTTGTGGCACACAAGGGATTCTACAAACAAAAAGGGGTTTTTTTTCCCTCTACCCCTCTTGGGAGAGGGAGAATCAGAGAAAAAGGCAAAAGTGGTAATTCTCTCAGGCAGTCTTTTGGTCACCCCTTTGACATTCATCTTATCTGCAGGTTCTAATGTCCTTGGTCATGGGTAGGGTCTGCCTCCAGCCCTTCCTTTGGTCATCCCCTATTTTATACCTGGTCCATGCAGTCTCGGGGGTGGCAGGGTCTATGACTGTTTTCCTTATCATTGGAGATTGCTGGCTACAGGGACAGATCAAAGTACAGCAGTCTTGCCCCCAAGTCATCACCCTTTCCTGTGGCAGGCTTCCTCCCTCCAGGCAGAGCAAGCTTTACAGGTTTGTCTGGTTAGTGCTGGCTAAGTCCCGTGAGCCTCCTTAGACTCCTCACTTCTAGAGCGAAATCGTGCCCCCTCAGACATGTCTTTGTGGCTTCCAGCCTGGATTATTTCAGCTCCCTGTATTTGGGAATAAGTGCCTCAACCTTAAGAGCGGGAGGAGTCCACAACTAATGTCAAATGCAGCAGCTGATCTCCTGATAACATAGCCTTAGTGTTCCACTCACTTTATTAGATAGGTATGGGATACCCATAGGGCATCAGGTCAATATCAAGATGAGAGCCTGGGGTAAAATTTTCAAAAGTGCCTAAATGACTTAGACTCCTAAATTAGATTGTCTTTCAATGAGATTTGGCCTCCTAAATTACTTCAGGAAATTTTTATCCTTTGTCTTTGAGTCCTTTGTGGCAATAGAGCTCATTACTTAATAGAGTGTCTCTAGTTAAGAGACCCAGGACTTCCTTTGAAAGCTACAGTCAACAGGACAACTGAAACTGTTAACTTCAAGGTTCAAACTCATGAAAACAAGGGACAGAGCTCTTAGCAATAAACTCAAGACTAGGGAGCTCCTGTCAGGAGTGAGGTAAAAATAATCACTGTCCTTGCAGCCTTCAGAATGAACTACGAGATTCATTTCCTTAGCATAGCCTTCCCTCAACAAAGGGAACACCTAAACATGAGAAGATCAGAATGAAGAGCAAATGCTCACAAATACATTACAAAGCAAAATATTCCAGCAACATCCTAGGGAGGAGGGGAAAAGTGTCCAGTTCCAGAACAACTGAAAGAGCTGACATTAAGACATGTTAGTGTTATGACATGTCACAAGAGTAGCAGCATTAGTGTGCATGACCATTGCATTTTAAAGAGTAATTTTTGATGGGGTGGAAGTGTGGCAGGATATATTTATGATATCTGTTAGTATTTTGCTGTTGCAGAAACCGATGTTTTATTTTTATGAAGTAAGTAGGTGTGGAATCTTCAGTAAAATTATAACCTACTCCAACAGAACGCATAGGAAATTTGTCCCTGTCTATTGCATGATCTTTCCCTGTGTGAACAGATATGTTGACTCTTGAGCCAGAATTCACTATGTGACTTCTAGGAATGGGTATTCAAGTTTTATTAAAGTCATTTTTATCATTCTCTATTAAAACAACTTTCAGAGGCATGAGGAATGGCTCATTAGGCAGTTTAGTAATGCAGTTTTTAGATATTAAATTTTTATTTTATGTTGTCCATGATGGATGAATTTTGCCTTTTAAGGAGTCTTAATATAATTATCTTTGACTTCATTTTGTTTAAGGGTGCATCTTCTCCAAGCATCTCTTGAAAGTACATTACGGGACATTATGTACATTATGGGAGAATTAGCTCATTACACTCAGATCTGTGATGACCCTACTAGCAAGGCAGCGAGGACTTGAAGTACAATCTTAGAAGCATAGACAGAGCATTGTCTCATTGTAAAAGCAAACTGAGGTGATCTTCCATCATGGTGCAACTTTGAGTGTCCCTTAAATCTATGAACCACCATGGCACCTGCACTCCTCTAGGACAAGGAAGGTCACAAAGTCCAGGACAAGAGTGTGTGAGTGGGGAATAAAACATTCTCAGTCAAGGGAATTCAACTATCGAACATACTTCTAAAGGAGATCAAGTGAATCCAGAGTCTGGAGAAATGCAACAAAACCTTAATTTTAGGAAAGGCCTTTCCACCATAAAAATGACACTCATGACCCTCTAGCTAATAAAACCCAACTACCACCACCAACAACAACAAAAATAAATTTATAAAATTGAAGAACAAAAAACCTACCCCAAGCAGAGTTTTTACCTCCCAAAAAGAAGTGCCAGAGACTCCATGAAATCCACTACGGATTTTGCTCTTGCTTTTGATTTTTACATGGAAGGTGCTTAACTGCTACAGTGATAGGTGGCAGTATAAAATGGTAAGACAGACAGTTTTAAACTGCATCATTGGGTGACCACTGAATGGACACAATACCTAAGCATCTGGAAGAGGAATCTGTGGTGGCTTGTCTTTCAACACCTTTTCCTTTCATATAAGCTTCTTCCAGTAAGTCACATTCACAGTACATAAGTGTTTTTTCTAGTATGTTATATTCTGTTAGTTGTGGAACTTAATTTTATGTTTGGTTTAGTATGGAAAAGATAAGTTTGTCCTTCTACAACTTTATCCCTGTCTACTCCTCTGCTATCATTTTCTTCTGTTCCTCGCGCTCTCCCTTTCCTCTGCCAGTGCCTCACACTTCACCTTTCCCTTTGTATCCTACTCCTTCTCTCATGCCCATGCCTTCTTCCATGCTGCTCCTTATACCTGGAACTCCTTATACCTGGAACATGATGTAGAAGGCAGGGTTGTGCTCTAAAAATTGACTTCTTGTTGTTGTGGAATTCCACATTTAATCTCTAGCAATGATCCTCCCGACTTCTGAAAATCAGCTCTTTGGTGTCTCAATTTGGCATCCAGAAACTGAGGCACACACAATTAAGGGCCCCTTTTAAAAATTGGGCTACATGCAAATATAACAGGTGGCTTATAATAGTTTTATTTTTAGCAAAAGTTATATAAAATATTTCTGTATGTAGCAGAGACTTTTAAAACTTTATCAATTTATATCACATTTACAAGCATCACCAACTCTCAAACAACTAAGAACATATGAGATGTTACTCTATTAGTTAGCTCCTCAATCTTTAGCACACAGTTTCATTTCAGACGCAAATGAGATACTTTGTGGGAAATAAAACAAAAATAAACTAGACCGTCTCTCACCATGCCAACAGCAGGTGGAATATTAACCAAACAGCTTCTCTTCACATCACTATATCTCACTACCCCTTATTAGAGCTTTTACTGACAGTCCGTTCGAACAGGGAACAAGTGAAATAAACGTGTGTGTATTCTGAGCCTTCAGATTTATGGAAAGGAGAGGAAATGAAAGACAGAAGGTAGCAAGTGACAGAAACATCTTAATTGATGTAAACATATTTGCTGTGTTGTTATAAGTGAAAAACTAAAATGAAATCCACCCATACAAGTTTATTAAGATTCCCTTATATATGCAGCTCAACAGTAGCATAATCTGAAAGGAGTAACTGGCTAACATAAAATCTAGAGATGCTATGGCCCTGGGTGTGACCTCCACTGCTCCTAACTCTCATAGCCATCTATGTTACCTATCTGTCTCAGGTTTTTGCTGTAGTGCCCATCACTAATAGCTGATAAGATGGTGTCATGAGTGTCCTAAGTGCATCCGTGGACACGTGAACTTCTGACAAATAGTTTGAGTTGGAGGGGAGGAAAAGAGGTGAAAGAGAGATTTTCATTTAATGTTAAAACACAAAAATACTTTGACTCCAAATACTGATATCAAATAATTCTGATGTATTGCTAGTGCAGTACCTTACTGATAATTGGATTAATTTAACACTGAAAGGACATGTGTTGTGAAAGTCTGACAGACCACAAAACCCTTTTCTAGTTTATATGAGTCTTGATGATGCAGTGACCAGTCCCCAACTCTCAATTTGATCTAGATGCAGATCTGTCTAAACTCCAGCTATTAGCAAGAGACTTCAGCTTTTTCCTTCTGGTTCCATACTGCCAATCCATCTCCTGCTATTTCCAGCTTCCTCGCTGATTACATATAAATATAAAAAGAACTGGAGCCTGCTGCTGTTGCAGGGAGGCTAAGAAGCACAACTGGGAGCTGGCAGCAAGAGTCCTCTTCCTCTTGGCCCTGAAGAAGGGTCTCTGCCTCCCAGCCCCTACCCACCACGTGGAGCTGGGGCTGCAGAACAGGAACTGAAGATCTTGCAGGGCCAGTTGTGGTTTGCAGCAATCTCCCCTCTTTTTTGTGCTCTTAGGAGTATTGTCAGGGAACTGAGCCTGTTGCTACATGAAGTGCCTGAGTCTTAAGAGATACTGGAGATGGATATTGATGGAGGAGGACTGATTTTTGGTGGGGTGATTGATTATTGTGAGGAGAAAAATATGTGGGGGATTGATATTTTGGGTAGGAGGAGGAAGAACTGAGTTTATGGAGCTGGGATGACTGGATTTTGTTGGAAGGAGAGAGTTGATTGTGTATGGGTGATGGGCTGTGTGGGAAGACGGAGAAGGTTGTGTTGTGCAGGTGTTTGACTTAGTTGAAGGAATATTCACAAATTGTCTCCTGTGCCTTCCAACACAAGGAGGAAAGCTGCTCAGGGAGTGAAACAGAGGGGAAGGGCAAGAGACCAAGGCTGGTGCGGGAGGGAGAGTAGCAATGAGCAAATGTCTGTGTAAATTTTGTGCAACTTATGTGTGAATTAGTTTTCTGGGCTTTTTGATGGTTGGTGTTGGCTGTTCTGCTGTTCCCCTACCTCAGCTTCACTTTCTGGAAAATCTATGTCAATGCCTTCTGATGTAGAGAGTTAAACATTGGGCTTCATCAGGGAACAGGATGGGAGGGGAGTTCACGAAAGTTTGCCTGGCAAATTCCAATTGGAGTTTAGTTGGATATTTCACCGCATAGGAAAAGACCAGCTTCCAGTTTCACACACATGAAAGCTTTCTTTCTCTTTAAGGCATGATGGGCGCAGAATACAGTGACAGTAAATTATTACATTTAGTTAGCAGTTTTCATCCAGAGAAGCCTAAAATACTTCACAATCTACATGCACACAGTAGCACCAAATGGCACCCACATCTGGGTTAGAGAATAGTAGCCATGCAAATAAGCAACATATGGCACAGTGCTCCTGGGCAAGTCCCAGTCTTTTACAAAAAGTGAATGGGATCTCTGTCTGTATAAAGTTTATAGCACGCTGGCTTAGACCTCTCCTCTGACTCCCACACATAACATCCATTCTACTCAATCTACTTGGGAGGGGGAGAGAACTGATTTGACCCTGCTGGAATTTAAATCTCTGGTTTCCACACCTGATGCGTAGACCATTAAACTATCCCCTCTGGCATTTCAGGGAAGAGGCAGTCAGAATGCCACCTTCTTAATCCTGGGATTTTTGAGGATATTATGATACATGTTCAGTGTTTTACAAACCACCCATATGGATTTTATTTTATTAGGAGAATTTTAAATAGTAGCCTTCAAGAAAAAATAAGACTAATAGATTCCAAGTCTCTCAGCCCCAACAAGGTCAGGTATCTAGTTTTACAAAGAAAGCAGTGATAACCAGCATTGTCTAAATTCTCTGAGATATCTCCATGAAGAGCTTTATTTTCCTTATTGGGCTGAAATGCAGAGAACTTGTTGTCACTACTTATGGGGCTAAATTTAGCTCTTACATAAGTGGGCACTGTGACAGGAGGCACATGCCCTGCAGAAAGGGTTGAAGGATTTTGAAACCTACCAGGGTCCTGTGTAGTATGATCAGTATGACCACATAAGAATGTGTGTAAGCTGTTTATTCTTTTATGATACGTTTTCGCTGTAAAGCTTTTGTTCTAAATAGTTTGCTTTATGAAGGCTGTTTGATCACTGGTTAACTCTGTCATTGTCCCTGAAAAGAGAATAGGAGGCAGGTGCCAAACTAAACTTAGAATTATTCAGGTGATCACAGTGAATTGCAAGAGGAATTGAAGCCTAAATCCCTGGTCTGAAGGGAGAGGAACATGGGTTCCCACTGCAAGATAGGAGACAGTTAGAGGCCTGATGCCACAAAGGAACTCTGACAGATACAAATCCATTAATTTAGCCCAGGTTCTCCACACTAAATCCATGAGTTGAATTTGAAAATCTTACTTTGTTCGTCCATTTCTTTTAAAAAGACTGAACCATGTCTAGTCTCTTGTTCAAAGCTGCCATTGTTTTCTCCATTGCATGTTTAAATGCCATTAAGACCAGAGTTAAATACCACAGCAGAAGCAGAGCTGCCATCTTCCCCATTCTGAAACAGCCCTCAAAAAAAGGAGATGAGTTTCTGCTTTGGTATTCATCCTGTGGGACAACTAAAACAGAAAGTGCACAAGAATGCAAAGCACAAGATACTTGGCTTACAATTGCTGAGACTCAGCAGAGCCTTAGTTAAACGTCTTTTCAGACTACCCACACATTTGTGTCCTCAGGCAAACTTTTTGCTATAGCAGTTTAAATCATTTGCCGTTGAAAATAAGTGCTGCTTGAGTCTGCTTGATTAGCTGAGGCTTGCAGTTCATAACAGTAATTGCCATAGGGTAAAACAAAAAGCATCTGGCCTTAACAAGGAAAATCCTAAATTCTGTGGATTTTTTTTATTATTATTATTCTGGTTGGATTTAGAGCAGTAATTACAATACAGCATTAGTACCGAGTTCCATCTATATCTATCTATAGCCATCGTTTGTATTTGTCTATCAAAGGTAATAGACAAAGGTAATAATTTGTCTATCAAAGGTAAATATTGTTGCCTCGGTACATCAGGAGTTTGATTTGTCTTGCGTACCCTAAGTTTCAACTCACTTAAAAACTACTTGCTTACAAAATCAGATCTAAAAATGCAAAGATGTCGCAGCACACTGTTACTAAAAAATTGCTTCTTCAAGTGCTTGTTCATGTCCATTCTGATTTAGGTGTGTGTGCGCGCCACATGCACTGGTGGTACCCGTAGGGCCGACTCTAGTGTCCTCTGCAGTGGCACATGTATGCGCTGGTATATAGGGCGCTGCTGGCCCCCCTCCCTTCCAGTTCCTTTTTACCGCCCGTGACGGTGCTGGAACAACTCTCTTGCTCTCGCAAGTCTCTGTTTTCCTAGTGGTTTCTAGCTCTCTTAGTGTATATAGTTTAAAAATTTGGTTGTTTAGTAGTTACTCAGTTAGTTAATAAGTAAGTTCCCAGGGTCGGAGCAAGCCCAGTTCCCCAAGATTTAAGCCCTGCGCTTCTTGCAAGAAGCCTGAACAACCCGCATCAGAGCTGTTTAAGGTGTTTGGGAGAAGCTCACCTCTCTATGAAGTGTAAGATCTGTAGGAGCTTTCGCCTGAGAACTAAGAAGGGCTGGGACATAAGACTTAAGGCCCTTCTGATAGAGGTGGCACTCAGACCAGTGTCGGAGCCAAGATCGGACTCGGGACTGAATACTGCAGCATCGTTAAAAAGCATTCCCCTGCGTCGGAGTTGACCCGGCACCACTCGACATCCCCGGTGCCGAAAAAGCACCAAAAGAAGGCGCACTCAGAGAGGGAGCGCTTGCCAGCACCGAAGACGGCTAAGAAAACTTCAGGGAAGCCGGAGTCAGCTCAGAAAGGGTCTCTGCCTGGATGGGCATTGAGCCCGGCACTCACGCCACCGCCAACTCCAGGAAGCAGCAAAGGCACACGCCATCAATTGGTCCCTTCCACGCCTGAGGTGTTCCAGGTGATGAAGGACCTGTTGGCCATGCTGGTGCCGCCTATACCTCGAGAGGGTAGACCTATGCATTGAGGAGTGGACGCCCTGGCCGGGGGGTTCATTGAAAGGGACAGCAACATCGGTGCAACAGTCTCGTCCCTCGTCAGCTGGTTGCTATTTGCTGACCTCGAGGCACTCTTCAGGTTCTTGGCACCAATCACCGGAATCACACTGGGACAGATTGGGTTTGGGCCAATGGTCGCAGGGCGCTAGGCATCAATCCTCGGAGCATCGGCACCAATTCGCCGAGCGTCGGCATCGATCTTCGGAGCCCCAAAGTTCGCTGAGCTTGCAGCGTCACAAATCGGTCACCAGAGCCCCAGCACCGTTCAAATCCTTACAGGAAGCCGAAGGATAAATCACAGTTGAGACGTGACCAATGCTCCAGCTCTGGACACCACTCCCCAACACCAGAACTCCAGTGCAGAGATGTGGAGAAGCAGGTGGCATTGGCACCCCCATGGTCACTGGGATATATCTCCTCAGATTCGGGGTAGGAAGTTATAGTCCCCCCAGAGGGGCAGGCTGCAAAGCCCCCCTCAGTCTTCCTCAGATGGGGGGATGGACTTCAAGGACGATGGATTGGACTTTGGCAATACTGGAACCCCTGGGAATTCCCCCATTCCGCAGTGCCCTACATACTCTTGTCTATGGGAACTTTGGTGCTGCGCTCTTCAAAAGACTCCGCCTCAGCACTGGCTTTAAATGTCAACTCGGAGCGTGGATAGTCACTGTCGGGAAGTCCGTCAGTGACCACCTCGACTAGGGAAGGGGCACCAGCAGCCCCCCAGCTACTGTCCTCCCCAGATGAAGCAGTAGCAGGCTCCTCACACACTGCCCTGCTGGACGATTTATAGGTCACATCAAGACCTACTGAAAAGGCTAGCAGCTAACCTAGGCCTTAAGAGAGCTTAAAGAACCAGTGGATGAGCTTTTTGGCGTCCTGGTGTCCACAGCCCCTTCCAGGGTGGCCCTCCCAGTGCATGGGGAAGTAGTGAAGCTGGCTAAGGCTTTGTGGCAAATCCCGGCATCTCTGCCCCCCATGTTCAAGCGGGCAGAGAAAAAGTACTATATGCCCGCTAAGGGTTTTGAATATCTATATATGCACCAATCTCCGGGCTCGCTGGTGGTCACGGCAGCTAACGAGCGTGACAGGCAGGGGCAAATGAGCTCCACTCCAAAGAGCAAAGAGGCAAAGAAAATGGACTTATTCAGCCAGAAAATTTATTCGACAGCGAGCCTAAAGCTAAGGGTATCTAACCAGCAAGCGTTGCTGGGGTGATACCATTTTAACATCTGGCAATCGCTCGAGAATTTTACCGACTCCCTTCTCCAGCCCTCCAAACAAGAGTTCGAGGCCATCCTGGAGAGGGTAAGACTGTGGCCATGGCCTCCCTGCTGGCAGATTCAGATGAGATGGACTCGGCAGCACAGGCAATGGCCTCTGTGGTATCAATGAGGAGAGCTTTGTGGCTCCAGTCATATGGTCTCTTGACGGATATCCAGCAGTCCATCTAGGACCTTCTGTTCGATGGCACTGCTCTGTTCGCGGACCAGACCTACTCCAGGCTGCACAGTCCAAAGGACTCTAGGGCCACGTTGCACTCGTTGGGCCTTTATACCTGTCCTCATCAAGGAAATACTTCAGGCCCACACAGCAGCAGCACTTTGGAGGCCAGTCCAGAGAGGAGCCCTAAAGAAAGAGAAATAGAGGCTACAAATGTCACTGGGGCAATTCACTGGCATCTACCTCAAAACCAGGCCTGAGCTGCCATTCCTCGAGCAGAAAGAGAGGCTCTTGAAGGTGCGCCTGGGGACAACTGATCAATTTATGCCTGAGATCCAATTTCCCATTCATTTTCCTCCCACCTTGCCTCTTTTCTCCCAGCCTGGATGGCCATTACATCGGACCGTTGGGTGTTGAATATGGTGACTACTGGCTACACCCTTCAGTTCACTTCAATCCTCCCTCCCCATCCCTCTTTAGGGACCCCTCTCACAATCAACTCCTTGTCCAGGAGCTACAAGCCCTTCTGCAGATAGGAGCAGTGGAGGAGGTTCCTCAGAATCTGAAGGGCAAAGTATTCTACTCACGGTATTTCCTAATCGCAAAGGACTATTTGCTTCATTTAAAGCAAGGAAGGCTTAGCCTTTTCATTGGTAAAAGTTCACCTGGCAGCAATATCGGCGTTTTACCCACTGATACAGGGCAGATTGGTTTTCTCCCACGAGATGACAACTAGATTCCTTAAAGGGCTGGAAAGACTCTTCTCTCAGATTAGAGAGCCCAGTGGGACCTGAATCTTGTCCTTTCCTGGCTCACTGCTCCGCCTTTCTAACTGTTGGCCTCCTGCTCACTCATGCACTTGTCCTAGAAGGTGGCTTTTCTAGTAGCAATTACTTCTGCACACAGGGTGTCGGAGATTAAGGCCCTGACTTCGGAGCCATTTTATGCGGTGTTCTTCAAGGACAAGATACAGCTTCGACCTCATCCTGCGTTCCTCCCGAAGGTCATTTTCCATTTTCATGTTAATCAGGACATTTTCCTGCCGATATTCTGCCCTAAGTCTCACAGCTCTAGTGAAGAGAGGCACCTGCACTCACTCAATGTAAGGAGGGCTCTAGCCTTCTACATCGATAGGACCATACCGTTCCACCACTCCAAGCAAATCTTGGTAGCGATTGCTGACAGGATGGAGGGCAAACTGGTTTCCTCACAGCAAATATTGTCCTGGATTACAGCCTGCATTCACGCCTGTTATGAACAAGCGGAGTTGCGCCTCCAGTGTCCCTGTCAGCCCATTCCACAAGGGCTCATGTGTCTTCAGCCGCTTTCCTGGCACATGTGCCTATTCAGGATGTTTGTTGGGCCACTACATGGTCGTCCATACATACCTTCACGTCCCACTATGCCGTTATGCAGCAAGCTCAGAACGATTCGGGATTCGGCAGAGCGGTACTGCAGTCTTCATGGCCATGAACTCCTGCCCATTTCCAGAGACACAGCTGGTGAGTCACCTAAATCAGAATGGACATGAGCAAGCACTCGAAGAAGAAAGAGCGATTACTTACCTCATAACTGTTGTTGTTCAAGATGTGTTGCTCATGTCCATTCCACAGCCCACCCTCCGTCCCCTCTGTCAGAGTTCCAGCAAGAAGGAACTGAAAGGGAGGGGGGACTGGCAGCGCCCTATAAATTAGCACATACATGCGCCCTTGCAGAGGGAGCTAAAGCTGGCCCTACGGGTACTACCAGGGGAAAATCTTCCAGCACCGGTGCATGTGGCGCACATACACACCTAAATCAGAATGGACATGAGCAACACATCTCAAAGAACAGCAGTTACGAGGTAAGTAGCGGTTCCTTACTTTTTCATTTTTACCATATAATTATAAAATAAATTGATTGGAATATAAATACTGTATATATTGGAATATAAATACACATTTCAGTGTATAGTATATAAAGCAGTATAAACAAGTCATTCTCTGTATGAAATTTTAGTGTGTACTGACTTTGCTAGTGTTTTTTTATGTAGCCTATTGTAAAACTAGGTAAATATCTAGATGAGTTGATGTAACCCCTGGAAAACCTCTGAATACTTCCTGGGTTGAGAACCACTGTCCTACATAACTCGTTGCCAGGAATAATGGCTGCTAAAGAAAAGAAAATGGGAACAGGCTAACAATGGGGGCTGGGAATGAGACAAAATAAAATTGTTAGGGTTTTTAGCCATTTAAATTTGGATTTAAAAAAAAATCACTTCAATTTCCCCTATAACATTCACATTTTTAAGCAATGTTTTCTAGTATGCTGAAAGGGCTTTTGTCATCTTGAGGTAAAATAAAACCCAATAGAGACTGATCTTTTGTCTGTCCTTTTGACTGCTCTTCTTAGGCTTCCTTCTAAAGTCTGGTCAAGTACAAACAGCCTACTGTAACTCAATACTTCTGAGAAATTAATACTGTTAAGAGGGATAAACTGAAAGCATAATATGTTAGTTACAGACTGGCTTATTTTTTGCCATTTTAAAGGGACGCTGTCAGGTTGAAAATCATACTTTAAAAAAATGTCTTGCTGAAATTTCAACTAACATCTATTTTATTTTCCAGTAGGTTGTTTGTTTACATTTTACTTGTCTCCCGGTTTGGACAATGGAACTAACTAGTCCCTCTGGGTTGTACTGTCTCACACATGGTTTATCCGTGCACAGGGGACAGGAAACAACACAAGTTTGCACATGTGGAATTCCCTTCACACCTTTCCCAGTGGAGTGTGGAGTTTCCCCTTCTCACAGAAGCAGCAGGGAATTTGGCTGCTTAGCAGCAGATCTATTGAGGCCCAGCTTTTTCCATGACTCTGTGCTGTCTCCAGTCCCTCTCCAGGCCTCCATGACAGTGTAGCTCTGACAAAAACATACTTGTTATGGGTTCCCCTAGGTGCTGCTGCCAAATTGCCTGTAGTGTAACTGATAGGATCAGCATTAACTTATCAAATTCCCCATGAAGCTAGTGTATGGGGGATCCCAGAGAAGGTTCCCTTCCCTTCCCAACATCTGAAGTGCCAGCTGAGCCACTGTGGGGACGAATGGTGGAACCGTACCATAAAGCCATCACTCCTTCCCCTGCTCATAACCCCAAATGATCTGGGTTTTCCTTCCCTGCACTTGTAACCCATCAGGGCTATTTAGTCCTATCACTTCTCTTTCTAGCTGGTTTCTATTTAATTTCATCTCTGTGTTTTCCTGCAGTAGCACAATGCTGTAATGTTTGCTTTCCTGACACTTCAGAGCAGTAGCTTCGTTTGTTAAAGTACTCGACTCCATTGAATGAAAAAGTAATCATGATGATTATGCATACTTTTCTATTAGTCCGAGGTTTTGTAAAACTGTATTTTTTATAAGATCAAATGTTTGGCAGTCATTTGAAACTGACAGTGTCCTTTTAACAACCATGCTTCTTAGTGGATTTGTAAGATTGTTTCATGAAGGTTTGCATGGTATCTTATCCTCAGGGAATATTTATGCATTTGAAATTCTGTTTGTTGTTAATAGTAAAGTAATTAGATTGGCTTTACCAAGCTAAGGGCACAATCCTGTCATCATCGTCAGTGGATCAGGCCCATAAGTGCAAGCTGATCCTTCTACAATTTGCTTAGGCCAGAAATAAGGGTCAGTGGAAACTTCATTATGTAAAGAACTTTTTCATATTCAGATACATTATATGCTTGGGCCTGAATCATCAGTGCATTATGTTCAAAGTATGCCATGAAACTTCTAATCTGAGTGTAAACCTGGAGCAGTTCTCCTCAGAGGATTGTAATTTGTGTCTATGACACATCAGATGTGAAAGTGGACTTCAGGGCACTCCTATCACTTGCTTGTTTCCTCTCTGGCATAGGAGAACATGGGGGGCAAAGCAAGGCGTTGCTGCTATTCCCCCTAGAGCCTGGAGAATGCAAAATGAGAGTAAAACATCAGCACAATTTAGCACAGCTCTGTAGCTAGTATATCTTGGTTTGGACCTCTGCACACTATCAGGAGGCTGTTCTGTGGAAAGTAATCCCATTGTTACCATAGACGTGTGTTTGATTACTACATTATTCTCACTGTCCTAGTGCTGGATATGCCCCACTCCTTTCAAATGGTAACGTTCACATCTAGAAATATATGTGCACTTCCAAAAAGCAGTTGCATAGAACTGAATCCTTCCCAAGCCATCACATGTTGCTTAGGGCATGAACAAGGCTCTGCCATCCCTGTTCATGTTATTTGCCAGAATAGTTACTGTGTTGTGTTTCTATAACTTAACTTTTTTATGAGGATAGGCTGTTGGCCTATTGCTCAATCCCCAGCGTGGAGGAGCATGGACTGCTTTTCCAGCTGTGCCTACGCTTTGACCTGTGAGGAATTAAAACGTCCGCTGGCATAGTTCTCAAGATCACTGGAACACACAAGCCTTCCCCCATGCCAAGATGCAGACCTTAGGGAAGGAGTTTCATAGATACTGAGCTACTAAATAACTGCCTGGTAGCACTTAGGTAGCTGCCTTTTTATGGGGCAATGCATTCACCGGAGACAGAACGAAGTGGGCATATGTTCCGGTTTAGCATTAAAAAAATATCCTTTTTCATTTTGTTTTTTCAAATGTATTTCCGGAACAGGTATTGTGGATTGCACCTTGGTGGACTTGGTTCTCATCCAAAAGTTGAGAGTCAATATGTGATCCAGGCAGATGGAAGCCAACTGACCAGGCAGCCACCGGTCTGACTGTGGTTAGCATAGTTAGTCACTGCCCACAGTTGTTAATCCACATTGCAAGCTAGTTGTGGCTGCCGTAAAGCTATGGTTGCCTTATTACTGGTAGTGATGCAGGAAATGAATAGTACCCATTTGTGTGTGGAGGTACTGGGCATTTATAAGGCATGTTTGAAGGGAGTACTTCTTGATCCCTTCATTCTCTGCTCAGTTGTTTGAAAAGACAGGATTTGGAACCTCAGGACTTTGATGAGAGAAGTATGGGCCCGGAGCCAGTTATTAATGGAGATGTCTCCAGGACAAGATGCAGATGGTTTGCTCCTCCCACTTCGTGGTCTACCTTGATCTTATGCCAGTGCAAACTGAGCATAAATGTTATGATGAATCAGATAGAATTAAGGCCTTGCTTCTACACAAAAGTTATTGTGCTTTAACTTTACAGATGTAGTTAAATGAGAGAGAACTTAAGTACATTTCCACCTGTGTAGTGATAATGCATAGGGGTTGTATGGTATGTGCCATGTACACCAGTATATTTTTACAGATAAGTAGTAGAAATTCTGTGTCTCTAACCTTTAAAAGCACACACTCACCTTTATTTATGCAGTACTTCGGAGTGAGTAAAAAGTAGGAGCAGTTTAAAAGTTTGAGATCCCCATGATTGTATACTGAAACTCAGCTTTTGACACCTTCATTGTTTTTGTGTTTTGATGAAATAAGTACGTGGCTTAATCTCTGCTTCCGAAAGTGGATTATTTCAAAGACAGAATTGCTTGTCCTTTTCTTAGCAAAGAGGAGTATTCTCTACACCTCCATCTTCATCTCCCTCAATTCAGACATCCCCTTTGCCTCCACTGCTTTTAACTTTGGCATCATTTTTGACCTTTAACTTTTCTCATACTCCTGTATCTACTGTCAGCTCCACAGAATTGTCTGTGTACTCTGAACACGCAGTTCTTGGGTTTTTTTAAAAACATTGCTCATCTAGGTTGAGCCTTTCCTCTGCTCATCTAACACCAGACATCCTCTCTATCAGTTCTGTCCAAAATGGTAATACTGTGTCAAGAGATTTCTCTCCAGCAGCTTCTGCCATCTGGAACAGCCTTCTTTTATCTCTCCGGCTCATTGAGCCTCCATTGCTTTTCAAACTTTTTCTATAAAAAACAGCTTTTCTCCCTCACCTATTCCTCTTAATTTTTTTGTTGGACCTGCTGTGCCCAAACGCTTAGTTTATTCACTATGGAATACCTTTACAGCACTATTTTCTAGTATTTTTATTAGACACTCTCTTGTGTTCTTTAACTCTGTGAAAAACTTTGGGATACAGTTTGTATGAAAAACACTATGCAAAATGTTAAAAGTTCCAAGAAGGTCTGAAATTAAACTGCACAGACATCTCCTCCTACTTGAGCAAACAGTATTGCTAACATTAACTATATGTACATCTAAAAAACATATATTGGCACTCAATTGTTATAATCTTTTAAAAGGTACAACCATGAACATTAAAAGGCCCATTAATTACCCCTGACATCCCCAACTAATACCCCAATCCCTTATAAAAATTAAGGCAGAAGTTTAAAAAACTTGATAAAACAACAGGGTTACCATACATCCAGGTTTTCCTGTACATTGAATCTTCTTTTGAGGCTCCATCCTCTGTCCAGGTGGATTTTTCAAATAACAGGAAATGTCTGGGATTTTTGCAGTGCAGACATTGCAGCTCAGAAAGAGTCTCAGTTGGTTCGCTTCCTGATTGGTCCCTCCCCTGCATCTGCTGTTGATTGGTCCATTCCCCTGCAGCCACATTTGCTGGATCCTGCCCACCCAGGCCCCAGCTCTGGGGAACAAGTCCTACAGGGAGGCACTGACTGATTGCTGTCACTGCATCATGGGCTTGGACCCCAACCACCCTGCCACCATGATAGGAAGCAACACTACCCCCCATCTCTAGTGAATGCTCTTCAGTTCCCCCGACTGTACTCTCCCTCCAGGGGGTCAGTAGTTTAGAGGATTAATGTCTTCCATTGCTAATATTTTCCAGGCTCTGTGGAAATCCTAACACTATTGAAAAATGTTCCCACAGCACGGTTTTTTTTATTGGGAAATGCTGGTTCAACGGAATCAAAATCTGTCATAGGAGCATGTGGAAGCGATGAAACTTTTGAAAGAAACCAGTTAGGCAGATAGTTTTCCCTGAGCAGTCAGCTTCCTGGGCACCCAGCTTGGTGGTGGACCATGTATCTGCCTGGCATATTTCAAAAATTTCTATTCCATTGAAAAATTTGCATTTTCAACTTTTTGTTTTGATGCAAAACTGTTTTTAATGCAAAGTTTTCCACGGAACAGAAGTTTCAGTTTCTGCACAGCTCCCCCATGTAGTAAAGCCTATGGACATGTGGATCTTTCCAGTGTGCTCCTATTTTAATTGCTGCAGACAGCAAGTCGATACTGAGCAGTTGCAATGCTGGGATTCAGATTTTTTCCTTGATAGCCAAGAAGTGCCATTGTCTTGGGGTATTCATTGTCTATACTCAGGTTATTATTGATGCAAATCCTTTCTTAGAGCAGATTTTCTCAGAGAAATCCCCTATTTATATCTAAAGACACTTAGTTTTTTGCATCTTCTCTAACAAACATTTGACTCTCTCTTAAGTATTCCATTGGCCATCTGATTAGAAAGAAATCTTTTATTCTGCCCAGCTCTGTATTTTGACTATTCATTTGATATAGTTTCTGTTTTATCTGCAGTTCAATCCCTGCTGGTTCATCACACTTAGCACATTCTTTAAATACAGTATCAAACAGTCTGGTGATTAAAGATCAGCATGACATCCACATACATGTAGTCTAATAGTCTATAAACCTGAGCTGTATTAGGTCTGTAATTGCTTGTGTACTTGATATATTGAAGTTGCAAAGAGCATGAAGGAAAAAGGGCAGCATGTGTCTAATGACTTTTTTCCTTGCTGGGTTTGTATGAGGCATCAGTTCTGTTCCCTTGGTGTTTTCAGCAGTAAGCTAAATGCCCTATTGGCTTTTTCATCCTTCCATAGTGGCTTCAATGCATTTTCTGAACTACCTTTTTGATCGGCAAAGTATTAAGCCTCCCCAGTTTAATAGTTAGCTCTTTTGCTTATTCTGGGAGTTCCACTTTGCTCATACTTTCTTCACAGTTGTTTAGCTTCACATTCTGATTGTATTCTTGTATATACTGCCAGTTCTGAGGAAGGCTGAAAAGAACATGGAGGGAGAGCCACTACATGCAGATGACCCAGTGGCCAATAGGTTGGGCCCATTTACTCCCACCAATCTTTGGGTTCTTTATATTTGGCAGGTCACAGTCCTTGTCCTTTTTTGTATTGCCATTAGTCCTGTACACCAGAGGAAAGAAGGTGGATCGTTTTCCATGTAGTTTTTCTCCTTCCTTCTGTAGAAAGATGATGTGGATCGTGCCTGGTGTGGGTCACAGATGAGAATGCCACATTCAGGACAGCCTGATAAAAAAATACAGCAGACGCCCCCCAAAACTGGTGGTTATTCTAACATTAGAATCAGGACTAGATTTAGGGGCAGGCTACCCAGGCAACTGCTTGGGGTGCTGGGGTTAGGGGACACCACACTCGGGGTGCTATTTTTGTTGTCAGTGACAAAAGGGAAAATAGAATGTTTGAAGTAAAAAGTTTCAGGTATTCCATATGTGATTCATTTTTCACTAATCTCCTAGAATGTTCTGGAGCTTTATAGAATCTCATGGAACCTTCCAACTTTCTGAGAACTACATTTTCCTCAAACCTCTTTGAATGTTGTCAGCCATGCACTTGTAGTGCATAAGGGGTGAAGCATCGCCAGTCAGTGAGATACAAGAATGAACTGAAGTGGTCTACCCAGTGTTGATGCACAGTTCAATTTCTTGATGTTAGCACATTTTAGTTACTCTTAAAATTAATAAGTTTCTATAAACTTAGAGGAAACTTTTTTTTTTGCTTATATATGGCATGGAATAAATACAGATTTACAGATCCTAGTGTGCAAATTTATCATCTTATATGACAGGGATAAATTATGCATGCAATTTGTGCACCAAAGTTGTGAAAGGGACTACAAATGCAATAAAAAAATAAGATACTCAAAAGTATAATAAATGAGCAAGGAGGGGGCACACTGAAGATGCTTCTCACCTGAAGCACCATTTGGTCTAGGGTCAGCCCTGTTTAGCGTTCACCAAGCCAGTAATGGAAGTGAGCTCCTGTATCAGCACACTGGTTAACAAGAAGCCAAAATACAATCCCCTTAGGCAATCCAGCTCCTATCACCACCCAGACATCTGGTCTTTATGATGAGAGGTTACTGAAAACCAGATTCATCATATATAAGGTTCTTCTAATCCCAAAGGAGCAGCCACTCCCCTTGGTCAATATATATATTTAGATCTTACCAAATACCATGCTTGTAGCCAAGCCTTTAGTAACTAAAAACTAAAGGTTTATTAATATAAAAAGAAAAGAAGAGAATTATAAGAGAGTTAAAGGAATCATATACATTACAATTGATTTCAGAGTTTGCAGGTCAGGATATAATAGCAGTGATTTTAAATCTGTTAGTTTGTAATAAGTCTCTCTGGTTCACCCAAGTGGATTGGGGGTCATCAGTCCCTTGTTCAAAACTTCCTTTTGTTAAAAATCATATCCAAAGTTGTGGAGCAGGATTAAAGACAAAGAAGTGATGTCATAGTCTCCTTTTATTATACTTTCAGCCCAACTGCATGGAAAGGTACTTGGAAAAGTTACTGGCAAAAGATGGAGTCTTAGATCACATATCTTTGTCACATGTCCTTACATGCCTTTCTGAATCATGGGACAGCTAATGCTCCAGTGCTTTCTGAAACATTCAGGAGGGGCTCAGTGGATGAGCTGATTGTCCTTAATTAGCCATCAAGCTGACTGGTAGTCTAAATGCAAATCTGTTTTAGGACGTTTGTGCAATACAGACACATAGCCAATATTCATAACTTCAGATACAAAGATGATGCATGGATTTAAACAGAATAATAATACTTAGCAATATATAACTTTTCCATTGATATCTTACATGATATACTTTGGGAAAGATTTATTGCAACTTTGTAACAGTGGTGATTGTGTTAGTGTAATTAGTTATCTTCCTTTTTATACATCATCACAGATGTGTCTTTAACTATTTCCTGTCATTTTGAATCTGAATGAGTTTTTCCATTAACCTTTATGGAATCAGGATTTCACTCTTCGCAGATAGAAACAGCATTCTTTAAACATGCTAATATTTTGGGCAAAATGGGGAGTATATCAGGGATTAAAATCTAAATTTCAGAATACTGTCAAATATCTTTTTAAATTCGAAACAAACTGTATTTCAGATACAACGAGAAAAATGTGTATACGTGGCTTTCCGTCACAGAAATACAAATCAGAGAATCTTGCTAATCCTTGTTGCAACTGTGAGAACTCCTATAGCTGATTTAATTCGGCAGCAAGCATTGAAAAATGGGTTTGAGGACATAAAAGGAATAAATAGAAAAGTAGAATAAACATATTAGAACATCTTCAACATTTAACAATCTTTACTTTGGGAAAAATACTGTGCAGCTTTAGGTAAAAGTATTTTTCGGTGAAGTGATAATAAGTACATCATTTCTTTGAATTGCAGGAGTCCTTTATGCTTTTTCTCACCATGCTGAGACTAACCATTTTTGTTTTCTTTTCTTTTCTTTTACAGGTTGCCTTTTTGAAGATATGAAGAATCCAGACCCATTAATTGAAAATTCTTCTCAAGTTAACCTTCAAATACAATTAAAAAATATAAAGATCATTTCCACTGGGATAACTTTCTAGAAAGAGCCACTGGGGTGCAAAACCTCAACATAATATTTAATTATTATTTTAGCTTGATATTTATTGGATTTTCCATTTTGAAAGAGCAAAACCAATACCAGAGAGAGTTAGTTGAGAAAGACATACATTAAAGACTGGAATTCTGAGAGTGTTTTATGTCAGAAAGCTGGGATGACTATAATGATGACCTCTTCATCACGAAAGGAGAAGTCAGTTATCTTGATGGAGCAGTGGTTGATAGTGACTTGTTTAAACTGGCAGCCAGGAGAGGGTATACAATATTTAAGATAGTGAATTCTAACTAATTCTAATTCTAAGAAATATATATGCAACTTTTACCGTGTTACTCACTTTTTTGAGTTGGCAGAGATCATCAGATGACTAGAACTGTAAAATGTGAACTGCTGTTTTCTAGCAACATTATGTATGTAGCATATACATTATTTCCATATTAAATCCTACTTCCTAATCAAGAGAGAAGATATTTTCATGCCTGTACCCTATGTAAAACTGAATGAAATTGATAATGCCTTGATTAAAGTTCACAACAAAAAGTTTTTGTGATTACTTGAAAGAAATGATCTTGCACCTATAAAAAGAAATGTGTATGTGAATGTAGGGTTTATAGAAGTTGCTGGATTGACCGTCCTGGAGACAGAAATCATCTCTGTGAAGCACGTGTATCTCAGTTTGTGACAGCATAAGCTTCGCCACACAGCCTTTCCTACACCTTCCTACATCAACCCTGGCTTGGAGGAATCATATCTACGGGATAGTGCAATCCATGTGGCCCTGCAGTACTTCCTGTTCTTATTATACTGTCAGCAAGGGCTGACGAGCAAGTTAGTGCTGGTTGGAATTGGTGGCTGTTTCTGTGTTGTAGACATTTACCTAATTGTAACTGGGATGATACCACCAGCTACATTCCATGTGGAACAAATAACCTTGCACTCTTTCCAGTTTTGGAGTGGATCTCTCATTCTTTAGGTATCAGTGATCACTTTGGTCTCTGCTGTGCAGAAAGAGTATCAGAGAGGATTTGTATATATGTGGACAGTGGAGGGAAAGATGAGCTATTCATCCCTGCATAAGCACCACTGCTACCACAATTCAACAGCCACTCTGTTCTCTGCCTTAGCTAAGGATATGGCTGAACTGTATGAGAAAATTCCTATTGTGGATTTTATACCCTTTTATACTGTATATCTGAGCCCTATATTAGCACATATTCAGAACCCTGTCTATTTTGTAAACTTAATGTAATCATTTTCTTATAATACCTCCTCAAGATTGCCACAGAATACCACTGGGGCCAAAAACAAGATTAAAAAAGGTCACACATTTATATGGATAACTAGACTATCCAGAATTATACTAATTTATGCCACCGTACATTTTGATTAGCATCATTAAACCCCATGATTCAGGTAGTAAACTAATCTGTAAATATAGGGGTTAGGAGGAGGCAACCAAATGTGGGATGCAGATTATCCCTTGCCTTTCTAATCTGTCTTGTGCCTTCCTCTGAAGCATCTAGTGCTGTCCACTTTTGGAGACAGGACACTGGACTAGCTGGACCATGAGGTCAGATCCAGTCTCGCAGTTCTTACGTTCCTAGGATGCTTGGAGAAACATTTCTATTAAAAATAGTGGAAGAAATCCTGTTTGTAAAGGCTGGCTTTTTTCAATACCTATCTTTAAACAAGAAATAAGAGAGACAAGGTGGGTGAGGTAATATCTTTTATTGGACCAACTTCTGTTGGTGAAAGAGGCAGCTTTTGAGCTTACCTCGCCCACCTTGTCTCTCTCTAACATCCTGGGACCATCACAGCAACAACTACACTGCAAACAAGAAAGAAGGAAGTTGTGAGCTTGTCAAAGGACAACTCTTTAGGAGAAACTGGTTTAGAGAGAGAAATTCTTGTTACAAAGAGCTCCTTTTAAAACCCTAGGATTCCAGGAGAAGCCAGCACTTCCTTTACATGGTTGCCAGTGAAATTATTCTAACACATGCTGCAAGATGCTGAACATCTTCTGTGAGGTGTGGGATATCAGTGGGGGGTTAAGACCAGTCAGCAACTAGTCTAGGCCTCATCCTACTTTTCCTCATTAGTGTAGATTCGAGTATTCAAATAAGAGCAGAAGTGTGGCATTTTCTACATATATATTCAGGGGCTATATTGCCTACTTCCACTTCCAGATAATTTGTCTGTAGAACAATGGTTAGTTATTTTGATATTTCTGTTATGAATAAAATGAATTTTCTAATAATATTTTTCCAATTTTGTTTTGCTCTGTTATATGCTGGTCTCTGCTTTTCAGAATACAATTAGGCCAATCAAGGAGGGAAAACATAGTAATGACAGATTGCTACATTGCGATTGTAAAGCCACTTTCATCCTATTTAAATGCCCCCCGTTGTGGTTTTGCATCAATAAAGCAATCTGCTTCAGAGAATATTTATGCTTTGTATGTTTAAAATCTATCATCGTGTCAATTTCTCCAACATAAAATGGTGTTGGGGACATAAATAGTTAATATACTTCTAATGGCAAATGAGGTTCTGAGATGGCTAGTGTAGGCAAATCATTAACTTAATTTATCAGAAAAACAGAAGAAAAAATCTGCATGAAGTGGGGCACTAGGAGTCTGCATGAGAAGGAGCACTGTAAATAAATATAAATCAAACCCTTCCTGGCTAGTTTATCACTCTCAGAAAACCTTGTAGAAGATCACAGTAAAATGTGATGTGTGAGTGTGTGAGTACAGGATTTTGGGGCAGGTATATAGGAGGGGAGACGACAGAGGTAGGATTAGGCCAAAAGTGCAGCCTCACAAAGCCATGTTCTTCAGGAATCTGTTTGCTGCCTGGTCTTTATCCCCATACCTTAGGTATGGGGATGTAAGCTGTCAAAGATAAGCAGCTCTGGTTCTGGTTGGGTTATCTTTCCTGCAAGTATTAAGTTACTTGCACAGGTACCTAAAAAATGTCAGCCCACATATAAATATATCAGAAGTGTTCTTGTCTGAAAATGGGTTTATTTGCCAATATTCAGAAGGAGAGAAAAGAAAAGGATTAATTGTGATGACAGGTGTTGCATTATTCAGTCAGTAACTGTTTTATAGACAAGTTGCCTAATTTATTTATTTTTTTTTAAATCTTTCGGCATTTTTTTCCTCTCTTTTCATAGGCACTGGGGTATTTGAATCCTGATGAGTTCAGTTGTTGCCTTTTTAAAAACTCATTAATTATAATGCTTTATAAAAAGGGGCATGTGACAATCTTCATGTGGGCAGGTTATTTTTGCACACTAATTCTTATCACAACGTCCTTGTGATCATTCACGATTAGTGGTAAATCTAATGCCGATTTATAAATTCCACATTTATGTGTGTCCATAACAGAAACGTTTATTGTTCAAGTTTATAAAGGGTGTACATCAGACATATGGACAAAAATTTTAAAAAAATGTTTCCACAATACCTACAAGAAGTGAGTTGAGTGTGTGTGTGCGCGTATAAAATAATTATTCCCACTTCTGGATTTTCCAGTCCATTCTGTTTAATGTATCTGTCTTTTAGACTCTACACTTTTCACAGCAGGAACAATCTTAATTTCTATAGTGACAAGCACATTGTTGGTCCAAAATTGATGGTAATATGTCAGCAATGGCATTAAAAAAATCCCCAGCTTACATTAACTGAGATAGATGTGCTTTGTAATAACTTTCCAAATACTGAATGGCAACAAGAAGAAATTAAAAATGTCAGCTTTTATTCCACTATGCCATGAAGCTATATAGATGGCTAATTGGTGCATAAAGTATGCCTATGTATCAGACTATCAATGTCCTCTCAGTAAACAAAAGCAGCAGCATTGTGTTTGGCACTGGTTGGCCATAGGGTTATTTTATTACTTTTAGTCTCGTATACATGGGAAAGTTTTACCAGTTAGGCTGGTATAATTATACTAGAATAGTTCAATCAATACAGTTACACCAGTATACTTTCCCATGGAAACATTGTTATTCTGGAATAAGAGTGGCTTTTTCAGGTTAGCTTAAACCTCTTTCAAAGTGACTGACAAGCAAAACCGAGAAAAGGCCTTCTGGTATCAGAATTAGAGTGTCCACATGAGGAATTTAACTATATCAGTTTAAATTCACACCTTCGTTTATATCAGTTCAGCTTTCCCATGTAGACAATCCTTAGTTATAAAATAAAAGGAAGCTTTTCAATTCTTGTTTAAAATAAATAGTCATTCTGTAGATAAGCATTTTGACTTAAACACACAGGGTATGTTACTCTAAACTGCAATAAAACACATTTGGCTGGCCCATCAGCTATCTCCCAGCTGCGGAGCTATAGGAATCCAGTGTAGACATCCGGGCTCAAACCTGAGCCTGGACATCTGCATTGCAATTTTATAGCCTCGCAGTCTGAGCCCTGCAAGCCTGTCTGCTGACGTGGGCCAGCCGTGGGTGTTTTATTGCAGTGTAGAAATACCTTAACATGTTTTTGTCAGCTCTCTTTTCCATATTGTGCTGTCTTTCAACACTTAATATAGTCCATTCTTTAAGTACATCAATTTATTGTTTTGTTTTTAAAGCCACCCCCATCCCCAATTATCCTTGGTCCACTGAAAGTGGCAGATAAATACATTTGAAGTACTACCTTAACAGGTCTTCCTGAACTCTTGTTTTTCTCATACAGGCTTTCTTGCAATGATTGCATCACAGTTGTATAAACACTGCAAAATATATAACTGAGGCAAATAATAGAATATCCTGCTAGGCCTTATCTGCCTTTGTCTACTCTTGGAAATTGCATTATATTAGAATACATGTTTATTACCACAAGGCTAAACATGACATAGAATTCATTGTGGACGGTGACTATTATGGTTAATAACCAGGTGACCTGATATTAAATATGACAGTGCTTGTCTGTTCTGAATGCTAATGTGTGTTCAATATCATGTTAGTTAATAGGTGTTGGCACAAGATTTTCTCATTCAGAAAAGCCCCTGTTGATTGTGTAACTCAGTATATTATATCCTATAAGGTGTGTGCTCCCACTCACTACTTAGATTAAATCTAGAAAAAAGCAGTGTTTGAAGTGTGAACATATATAAAATTGGTTTTCATTTAATTGTAAAAAGCCACTTTGTCCTTTTATATTTCGTTACATGTGAGGATTCCTATGCATTTTGCAAACATTAACGTACTATCTGGCAGAGCTGCAAAATAGTATCTAAATCTTCTGAACCTGTCCTTTAAAAATGTGTCGAGCTTCATTCATAATTTGAAACTATGTTCTTCTTTAAAGCCATTATAAACATCACAGAAGTCTTGACCCTGTTGTGCATAGTGAGTCAGGTTGAAAAGGTTGCTTCATACCTGCATAAGTGTGAGGGGAGACTAAATACTAGCACAAGTGAAGATAAGCAGTAGGGGACAAAGCCTCAGTTCTGTAAAATTGCCATAGCTCCTTTGACTTCAGGGGAGCTATGACAATTTATACCATCTGAGGATCTGCCCCCCAAGCCAGCTCCTCTGTACTGGATAGACATAAGTTACAAACCTTTACTGTTCCCTCTTTCTTGCCCTCAACAATACGGAATAAAAAAAAAGCTGGATGAGGCGTAGACATGGCTTAAGTGTGATCTTAACTACTGATTGCACTAGAAAGGTGTTGGCTATAAAATAAGGGGAGCGGAGAGACAAATCCAGTCAATGCCCTACAACACTGGACAATTAAGTTCTAGATTAATATGGTTATTAAATTTACAAATTCATGCTGTGTCATGGCTCTTCTCTGAACTTCTCTGGAAACTTTGTCAGCTGCTGCACTATGTCTGTGGCTAATATGAAGGATGAGACACACAGTAATCCAATTGTATAGTTAGTGTAGGCTGTTTTCTCAGATTACCAGGCTTGCCCTTTACCAGGCTTTGATTTATGTGGACTTAATAAGAGCAGAACAAGCACAGTCCTTTGTCTGAGCTTTGAAAGGAACCTGAGAATGGGACAATTTACAGCTTGTGCTTTGTTGCTGAAGAAGAAAAGCATTTTCATCAAATTACTGGAATGCATATTGCAGAATTGATGAAGCAAACTGAAAATGCACTAAATTAAGAGTATCTTTTTAATAAATGGCTACTAGAAGGTTTGAGCCATTATTTTTGTTGATTCAGGATAATTATTAAAATAATATTTTGAGCCTGTGAGGTGCAAACATGGCTTGCTTGACTGTTGTGAGCTCTTATCTTCAATAGACAAAGAGCAATGTTCCAGTCCAGCAAACACAGCTGTGACAGATCCTGGCATTTATGCAGTTCTCTGCTTAGCTAAGTAAACAAGGCATGGGGGAACCCAGTAGTATACCTGTAAGCATGATGCAGCAGCATCCTCCAGAATATGCTTAAAGGGAAAAATAAACTAAACCACCTTTTTTGAAAAGGGAATTATTGCCTATTCCTGCAAATTTTTTCCTGATGGCTACAGGTACTGTGAAGGAGCATCTTTGGTAGTGGTGGGTGAGTTGGGGTGCGGTGTTAAATTTGTGAATATATATATATATATATATATATATATATGATTCTTCAATGTCACCATGAGACTGGGGAGCATGTTTTAAATATACTGGTTTATTTCAAAAATATATGAAAACACCCGGTTATTTTATGATGACACACTTAAAATCTGCATCTTTTCCCCTCTTTTCGATTTTGGTCCAAATTCAGCAAGGCACTCAACATTTGCCTAACATTAAGCACATGAGTAGTCTTCTTAAAGTCTTGCTAAATGAGGGTCTTTATTTTCAATGATTTTACCAATCTGCATGTCACTAGTTTCCATTTCAACCAAATACTGTCAGTAATATATAACTCAGCAGTTTCCTCTGTAACTTAATTGTCATAACAGCGAGAGTCCTGGGTCATAGCTGCTCACAGTCAGAAATAAGGTTTATTTTGTTCCTGTTATCTTAATTATTGTCTCTTGACCATGAGACTGGACTGTTTTATTAGAAAATTGAAAGCATCTGTACTAGTTTCTATAGATAGCTTCTCTCCTTCCCTTCCTTTAATGTTTTGCAGAATTACATTGCTTTGGTACTCTCACTTCAGCAAAAGGCAATTTTGTAAAGTGTATTCCCGATTGCACTGATGAAGTTAGAACAGTTTGGCACAGGCTTGGAGACCAACATCCTGCAGTGAAAAATGAGATCTGTCAGCAAAAACTGATTTGTAATCATAGAATGTGCACAAGGTGGTGAATGTTGTACAATCTGGCGGTCACCCAGTTTCATGTGTATCCACCACCTTGAGGGAGCAGTTACCTGTCAGAAATATCTGTGAACTTTAATCTGTCAACGCTCCTTCAATGTCAAATTACATCAGAGCATGTTCTTTCTCATCTTTTGGCCATTGCAGCTTCCCTTAATGATCTCCTTGAGCCAAATAAACTTTAAAAATAATCTCATCTGAACCTTTGCAATCTTTTACTCTCCCTGTGATTTTGATGAAAATATTATTGGTTGGTTTTCAAGGCCTCAAATATATGGTGTTTCATTTTACAATTCCTTAGTTATTCTGCACACCAAGGACTCAGAAACTGCTGATTTCTTTGTCAAAGCAAATTTATCCTAATCTAATGCTTATTAGCACCCACTAGGAGATGCCCTCACACCCTGTGCCACCTATTTAAAGCCATGTGTGTGCTTCATGGCTGAGCTCAGACACTGTTATCATGGCAATTTATGTGGAGGGTGTGGCTAGCTGCCATGTTTTTCATGTGTACCATGTGGCATAGGGTCTCATGCCATGTATTGGAAAACTTCTATTTCTATTAAACAGATCCAGTAGTGAGTATGAGTACATTGCAGAGCTATCTCTCTCTTTCTCTTTAATTTTTTTCATCAGGGTTAAAAAGGGGCAGCCTGATAGATGCTCTTTGAATTGGGACATTTTGGTAAGAAAGATGAATCTAGTCTTTAATATATGTATATGGAAAATTAAATCATATGGAGAATTTGCCTCCTCCTAAATAAATAAGGTTTACCCTGACTGACAGTATCAGCAGACAGATCAAGAAAAAATGGGCATGGAGATTTAAACACTCCTTTTCATCCCCAGACATGGTTCTTTCATAAAAGAGATGATGCTCATTGGTGGACAAATGTGGGGAAACATGTCATGATCTGGCCTCTGCTTTATCTTACTTGAAGATGAGAAGCACATGATCCTCCAGAGCTCTCAATGCAGCACCTTTTATGCTCCGAGAGCAAGGCTGGTCCAGTGGTTTTGGCACTAGCCTGGGACTTGAAAATCTGAGTTCAATTCCCTGCTCTGCCAAAGACCTCCTGTTTGGTTTTGTGCCCCTCTGTGCCTCGGTTTCCCATTTGTAAAATGGGGGACTATTAGCACTTCCCTACTCATAGTGGTAATGTGAGGATAAAATACACTAAAGGTTGGGAGGTGCTATAAATACAATAGATAGATAGATAAATCATTAATTCACAATACACTTTTTTTTTTTAAAAAAAAGTCTATTTTATTCTCCACTAACAATTGCTGGGTATTTGGGCACATATTTGGAATGTCTCTGTTCTAAGTGTCTGCTAGGAAATTATATTATTTTCTTCTCTTAACCTGTAATGCATTTATACTCTCTGTGATTTATATAACTACGAATAAAAGCTGAAGCACTACAGCTGGGAGGGGAATGGGTTCTGGGTGTATGCCAGAACTATTAGACTAGAGCTAAATCTTCAGCACTACAATCCCCAGTACAATGTCTTTTGAGAGAAAGTTTTAAATATGGTGGTATTTAATTTTTTTTTGGAGGCATTTCGATATTTTGATATGTCTGAATTCTCTAATAATAGCTGCTGTCTCCCTTTACATAACACTCTGAGATCTTAGTGACATTAGATATTATCAGTCACAGTTTATGCTGTTTCTAAGATCAAGGAAATAGCAAGGTTTCTACAGCAAATGGAGGTTGTAGACATATTTAGGCCTATTTGCTGATGAACCATGTATGATGCTAGCTCATGCCAAAGCCTTAGACCTCACTGAACACTTACAAGGCATAGCTGAAAACCAGTCTTGCTTACCTGGGTGTTAGCATTATCAAAAATTATAGTAGATGGTAAGTTGATAAGAATGTGTTTAGTATTTAGACTTAGAAAATACTTGTAGGATGCTGCATGGATTGATCCTACTTATAACCTCTATAGCCCATGGTATATAGTTATACTGAGTGTTTGGATTGTAAACCTGTGTAATTGAGTAACTCCCCAAACAGGAAAAAGAAACATTAATTAAGGTAAAGCGCTCATCCTGCACATAAGATAGCCCACTGAAGGCCAAGGAGGTAGTGCGTCGCCTCAAAGGACAGAGGCCCTGTTGACTTCGGTCCTAGCTCCCTCCAGGAAGGAAAGACCCACGCATGAACTCATCCAATCAGTTTGGACTTTGAGATGGAGGGGATAAAAATCCCTGACAGGGAGCAACTGAATCTCTTTTATGCTGTCTGGACCCTGAGGGGCAAAGATTCCTAACCATAAGCAAAGAGATCCCCATGCTGCTTGACATGGGTTAGCCCTGAAAGACCTTTTGAATTGACAGATTACTACAACTCCGTCACCTTTTGAATCATAGACTGAAACTCATTTGAGTGTGTAAGTGACTGATCTCTTGGGACTGGGAGCAACCTGGATATTTTGTGATTTTTTTTTTTGGGCGGGTGTAAGTAACCAATTATCACTAAGTCAAACTTGCCTGGGCAGCAAGATAAAAAGGAATGCCCAAGGGGGCTGACTATGACTCCATGGTAAGACTGTTACAGTGAGCCAGGAATTCACATTTGTTACTTGAGTTGTGAAATCCAATTATAGCACATACAATCAGTTTGGGTGTCTGCCCTGCTTTGTGACAGTCTGCCCTGAGGTTGGCATTCTCTGTTGTGAGCCACTCCAGACAGCGCAACACCATGGTTTTATGATTGTCTAGGACATTCTGCTTGCTATTAATCTGCAACATCTTATATTTACTTTTACTGACTTAGAATTAATACATTTAACTGTGCTTTCAACATTTGTACTCTTGTTTCCCTCTCATTCAGTAAAAAGTCTTAAGTACTTTAGTATGTTGTGCATTATACGTATGGTTTGAGGATGGGCTAGGAAAGATCCCTTTTTAAGTAAAGGAACTAGGTAAAGCATAAAGCTGCAAATCTACTTTTCCCATTCAAATCTGAGAGTTACAATTATGCCTGTCCCATGTGAATGTGCAGGGGTCCCACTGAATCTGTGCAGGGACTAGCAAGGTATAAGGTGTCTGTCAGTGCCCCGGTCTGGACGGATAGCTAGTGTTTTGTGCTACACTGCCCAGACCCAGAAGAAGCATTTCTGGGTGATTCCTTTGCTCTACAAAATAACTGCTTTGACATGACTTGGAATGATCTTTGCCAATGTGGTTATTGGTGTAGTGCTTGGAGGTGCTGCACAGACACAGAGGCAGAAACAGTCACTGCTCCAAAGAGCTTACAATGTAATTCAGAATTTACAGTCTAATCTACAAGTAGAACCAGTGCAGCTACAAATGAAGTTAAACCATAGCTTTTAAAATCCTATTAGCTTATGAGAGCACCTGGTATATGTTGGCATTAGATGCAACAGGGGAGGCTTTTATCCTGCTTTTCTACCACATCTACCTGCTGCTGTTCCCCCCACTTCCTCTTGGGGTGCTCCTGTTGCTGGTCCCCTCTCTCTATCTTTCCAACCTGGTGATGCCTGGGGTCTAGGGGCCCTTTGTAATGATTATCCTGGATGCCAAGTGGCAAGCATCTGTAGATTCCACCTTTCCAGGCGATTCTGGAAGCCGGGGTCCCACGGAGTTCATTTCCTTCCTGAGTACAATACATACTTGTACTCCAGGCAAGCGGTCAAATTGCCAGGTGTGTTCCTGCCCCCTGCTGCTTCCCTACGGGCACAGCCCCACCTCCTCAGGGCTGCTTCTGTTCACTTGCATTTCTTTCCCTTCCCTTTACACGCTTTGGAAAACCAAGAAATATCATTGTAAGTCCACATTCACATGGGTATTTACTTGTGAGGCTTCTGTTGTCAACCACCAAAAATTTGTTCACATGAATATTCACAGAAAATTAACAGGAAGCCCCCCCCAATATTACAGCAAATTTGACAGAGGCTTCACCCAAGTATTCACGGAAAGTGTTTGCAGTATTTGCCTACTTCCATATATGAACACACCACTCCTTCCTCCCCTAATGCAACTGAGCCTTGAAAGAGAGACATCACTGAGCCCTAAATATTTCATGTAGCAGAAACACAAAGGCCTTTATAACCATTAATTTATATATCTGTCCATGTATGGAGTCCCGGCCACTTATGGTCATTACAGATCCCAAAGGATTTCCACAAGAAAGCGGGTTTTAATTCTGAGGTCTAGTTGAGATTCCACATATAACTGCATTCTTCCTGCCTAGAATTCCCCCTGCAGTTTTCTTTTCTTGCCAGAAATTATACTTTAGAATTTTTGTGCAATGTTGAACCGTTACCATATTATATGCCAGATATGGTTGTATTTCAGTGGTGTTCCCTGTGTATATTTTGTATGATAGTTTACGTCTGTAAAACACATTGAGTTCCTGTAGGATGAAAAGTGATATATAAAATGTAAGATTAGTATTATTTTATTACCTATGATGTGCATCCCACCTAAAGGTGATTAGGATGCATAGTTATCATTATAGGCAAAAAACCCTATCTCTGTCCTCCACAAATGATTTGTCACATTTCCTGATGTTCCTGTGCTCTTTGCGTACTTTGAAAGGGTGGTGAAAGCTATTGAGGAAAGTGGCCAGGGTGAGGAAGCTACAGAGTTAACAATGGATAGTTATTTGCAAATCTTTAGTAAAATACTCTGAAAGACACAAGTTTGTGCTTTATCGTGAAACACATCAAACTGCTTGAACACTTATTATAAGGTGACTCTCCATAGCTAGTAGGATTTTCTTTTCTTTTGTATTCTTCATAAATGTAGACTGCAATAATCTTATATTTGTGCAAGCCATTCATCAAGATCTATAATGCCATTAAGAATGATCACATATCATATACAAATAAGATAAACCCTCAGAAAGAAACACCAACTTCACTGTGTCATTATTCTGGCCATTTAGTTCTAGATATGGTGCATTATTATTGTACTGATCTTAAAACACAATTTAAAAATCCAGCTACTGTGAAGCAAACCTAAAAGAGCTTTGGGGAGAAAAAAAGCATGAGGACACTATCAAGACATCAGAGTTTTGTGTTCTGCATATTCAGGAGTCAAAACAGCATAAAACCCTCTTCTCAGCAGAAAATGTCCTTCAGATTAAATCTCCTGTGCACTGATTGCAAAGGGAGTTTAAAAATAGTAGTGGGAAATAGAATTGCTAAACAAGCTTGTGAAGTCTTTAATTTTGAGCATCATATTCCCAACTCTGAGGAATCAAAAAATGTGCATAAACACAAGGTAAGTCATGGAAGCCAAGCAGCACTCTAGTTGTACAAAACCCCTGCGAGTGTCACTTTTGTAAGTGTTGATTTAAAAACATCTCCCCTGCTGGCCCTAAATTCCTGAGTGCTTTTGTCAGGTGGATCGATTTGATGGTGTTACAAATCTATTTTGCTCTTTCATCTTTTGGGATTCCCCATGCACAGATTATTAGACTAGTCTATTGGGAGCAAACTTTGTTCCATGTGGAATGAGCAAGCAATTAATCACTCTCAGTCTACACATCCTCTGGAGGCACAGCTCCTTTCCTTAAGAGCCCCTTTTCTTACAGACCTGTGTCCAGGGTCCCTTTCATACAGATTTGCTACGGCTTCTCTTGGAATCTTCCCTCTCCCAAAGGGCACTGATGGTGTGGAGAGGGTTCCAGAGAACTTAATGTAGCCTTAGCATTAACTTTTCTGTAGATCCCCTATAGGGGTTAGTGTATGGTCAATGTCCATGGCTTCAGTGAGGTTGTGTAGGGAGATGGAGTCCCTCCTGGTCACATGTTATCAGCCAAGTTGTTAAATAGTTTCTCATGTAAAATCTGTTCTTGGTATTCTTTGCCTAGCTTGACTTTTGGGTTCCAGGCTGAAGTTGCAGGGCTGACAGTTAGAAAAATCAGCTGGGAAACTGATCACAATGGATCAGGAAGTTGGGGAAAGGCAATAAACATTGATTCCATTATGTCATTTTTGTAGAAAGTTCAATAAAATATTATTTGTTTAGAATAATATAGTGGTTCCCCATGCACTACTTAAGCTGATGCCAATTTAAACATCTGGAAGGCACTATTTAAGAACACTTCATAAAATCAGAAAAATTAAATATATTAGAAAGTTAAATTAAAAGCTTCATTTAAAAAAATCACATCATTCCATATTGAAAAGTAAGCAAATCCCCCATTAAGAAAAAATATCTAGTGTTCAAGGGGCACCACCTTATCTGTATGCTACCCAAAACCCTTTGTGACAGAAGTTTCTAATTTAGGGGCAAATTATGCTCTCATTTATCCTGGTATATTAAGTAACTCTGTTCATTTCAGTTGAGTTACTTGGGATGTACACCAGTGAAACAGAGATCATAAACTGGCCCTCAATAAATAATTTCTTTGCTATGGAGGATTCTTTTCAGAGCCTTACCATAATTTAATTCTTTTTCTGAATAATGAACAGCTCTAAGCAGTAGGAAAAAATGACTGTCGCTTTAAGGATTCCATCTTTACCAGAGATAACCAGGTTTCAGTAAACCTTTGTTATTTATGTCTGACGTAAATCCACTGAACACTGCAAGAGGAAATTCAGAAGCTGCAAGTAGCTAATGAGATGAATTGATCCAATTACAATGTATAAATCACTCTTATTTATATGTAAGTATCTGACAATTAAAAACTTAAAAACTGCTACTTGGAGCAGTCACGTCACATGTAGTCTATGTAAAAATGACCTAATTCTATGCAGTTAGACACCTATGTGGTTAAGTAGATATGTTACATTTGACTGTGACCTTCAAACAGCAGTTTTTAAGACGTCTCTAGTAGTTTAGCATGTTAAATGATATATTTGTTAATAAATCAATACATCTTAATATCTTGCAGTTTCTGGAATTCTTTTCACTCTGGTCGATTTGATGATCATCTTCCACATACTCTGTGCTCAGGGCAATGTATTTTTTCCCTTGTTTTTCCAGCTGAGGTATAGTAATTCCTGTAGTCTCCATCTGAAAACATTTCTGAGAAGTAAAATTAATACACCAAATAAGAGAATAGTCAAAAGTATAACCTCCTCTCCTCTTGCAGTCCCATTATATCTGCTTTCACCATTGAATATACCTGAGGCTCTTTTTTGCAGACTTACAGGCTTAAGACTTAATTAAACAATGAAAATTACTTTTCCTGTAGCACCACTTCTTCCACTCTTGTAATAAAAGGAAGTGAAAGGTGCAGAGTTAGTTTTACAGTTCATCATGAGACAAATGAGAAGAAACTAAGAAAGCGTCAGATTGATACCAACTAGAAGCATGATTACAAATGAGAAAAATAGTATTGTCCCTGAAGTTACTATATGTGTATCTGTATCTCTCCTCTGCTTCATTGTATCAGAAGATGTCTGTATAGAGCCTAATCCTCTTCCCTCCTTTCTGACTTCTGCTACTGTTTTAGAGAACCAATTAAAGCTGAAAAACTTCCATGAAAAACATTTTTCTGACAGAAAATTGCCTTTCAACTAATGGAAAATGTTAACATCTTTTGCAAAAATGATACAAGTGTGCACACACCCTGAACACACACCCTGAACATTTTTTCAGTTTTAAAATATTTTTCCTCCTCTCTCTCCCTTTTATCCGTCTCCTGCTGTACTTTATTCTTTTCTCATTTTTGTGTTTTAGTATTAGAAAAGGATGAGAAAAGAAAGGAGAGACAGCTGCCCCCAGCTGAATTTTTTTCCATGGGGAAATTTTGAAAAAAAAAAAAGTTGTTTTAAATTCCACTACTCACCAACCAAAAAGGCATTTTTTGGGTCCAGGTTTAGAAACAGTACACATCTAGGTGGCTATCTATGACCCAAGTGTGCATTTAAACATCTCAATAATGAAGTCAATGCACTGAATACCAATCATTCCCAAACAGTTATGGCAGATATGTTGTGCATATCTAGAACTAGGAAAGTGTCTGGCTGCAACATCCTAACAATTTGTGACTCTGAGATAAACATCATGGATTAGGTGTTCTTTAAAACAAACAAACAAAATGTCCAGAACCAAGTTTATTGCAGCCTTTAATTGCACTTGCACTCTAAACAGCTTCTTCAGCTGACTGACTCTCTCTAGGGAGGAGGGTCCCCTCTACACCAATAAAGCAAAAAGCTGACAAATCTTTAAACCTGTCCACTTCTGTCCCACCTTATTTGACCACAGTGGATTGCAACAACAAGAAACCCTACGTGATCATATGCTGAAGCCTGTGCCCACTGGTGTGTCTGCAACAGCTGCATGTGAAAACTGGCATCAGGCTGTCACAGGAGCTCAGATAAGTTGTTCATCTCCTTTGTTTTTAGTCTTGTATTTTCAGGAGCTGCTGCCAAGAATCAATGGCAGTCGGCTCATTAGTTCAGTTCAGTCTATCTGCCTATGACTATCATCGCCACAGCCTCTGAACACCCCACAAATACTATACTTATTCTCACAATACTCCTGTGAAATATTATCTCCATTTTTAGATGAGGAACTAGGGACCAGAAAGATTGTGTCTTTCCCAAGGTCTCACAGAAAAGCTATGACAGAGCAGGGATCTGATCTCTGATTTCATAAGGCCCCATCCAGGACTTTTGCCACAAGACCATCCCTCCCCTCTTGGGACTGTACGTGGCAAGCATGTTAATTAAGATCATAGATATAAAACAAATTCTTGAAAACGTGTTGCTACGTCTACTACTAACAGTCACATTGTAGCCTATCCTGCAAGAATCTAGGCTGCATTCAGAAATCCATCTCATTATCCATAGGTGCGATATCTTTTGATTGTCCAGTCCTGTTTCTACAGCTAATAGAACTGTCAGCTCTGCTGTCACTCACCCATCACCCATTCTAGAAGCATATTAAAAGCTTCAAAGGAAACAAGGGAAATGGAACATCCCAATGGCACAGAGTTTTTAAACTAAAAAAATTTAACCTTATTTGAATTCACATGCAAAATGGAATGGACCTTCACTTTATGCCAGCAAAGCATTTCTCATGGCACCTCTACTGTATGTGCCTTTCACTCAAGCAATACCAAATGCTAAAGTTGAAAATAATCAGGTTTCAGGAAGATACTTTTTATAGCTGCCCAGTGCTGTTCCATTGTCACTGCTCTAATGCACCCTTGAATCTTACTGAGTTTTTTTTCTATCTCCATCTCATACACTGAAGCCTCAGTGTGAAAAGTGAACATATCTTACCCTCCTTTTTTTTTTTTTTTTTTTTTTTTTTTTAATACATTCTTTCGTACTGGAGCAGATATAGATTTGTAAGGGATTAGGTTGATGTGCAACTAGCTTACCAGTAATCACCCCAGACCATCCATTACTGTATCTGTACACTTTGTATGAAAAACAAGCAAAGGTCAATATCACTGAAAACATGGAAATATATGTGTATCCTGTTGTATCTTGTATATTCTATCTTTTATCCTAACTCTGTGTGTATGTGTGTACATATATATATATATGTGTGTGTGTGTGTGTGTGTGTGTGTATGTGTATCAATCTATCAGTATTTATCCTTCTCTTTTAACTTTCTGGTACTACTTCAGTTTTCCTAAGCAACATCTAGCACGCTCACTCAAGAGGCACCTATAATACAACTGACTACCCTCTGAGTCTGGGGCTGTGCTAGCATAGCTGACAGCGCTCATTATCTGAGGAAGTGTCTCACAACAGGGAGGAGGCATGACCTTGGTTGGGTGGAGGATATGTTACGTCTTTTCCCAAAATACCTTTTATGGGCTCTTAGCTTCTGAAGACATAGTGGTTCTAGCCAATGTTGCTTTCACAGATAAATCTCCTCCCCTCACAATTGTGACTCAAGCTCTCAGCATCATAGATGACCGCAAACATCTTTTGTGAACCTCAGAAAAGTATACTGCAGCATTTAACAACTACTGGTATATAGCCATATTATATATAGACACACCATAGACTATAAGGTATAGAATACAACATAAATTCCCCAGGCTTCTATTGCAAGTGTTTGGGTGGCATAAAGAGTAGCAAGACACCGATTTACATATCCTTGCATATCTTTTTTTTTAAATCAAGAACAGACAGTCTGATACTTAATGTATCCATGTTTCACTTATTTTCAGTAAGGTGACAAGCCATATTAAGAGCTATGAAAACATCATCAATTCCTGAACCAGCTGTAATAAAGAGAGTCTTATCAGCACTCATTCACCAATTTGAAAAATTGCATATAGACGAGAGGCTAATAAACAGGAGATACAATATGCACCCTCATATGAATTCCTGAGGTACTAAACAATATTTAATGAGAAACCAGGTGATTAATTAGCAGTTATGTCACCTCTAGTCGCTCAAATACATTGAAATCATTTAATATCTGCTTAGTGTTGTTCAATGGAAAAAAGAATTTAAGGCTTATTGCAAGTGAAAACATTAATAAAAATATAATGAACAATACATGTAAATGTATAACTTTAAAGGTGATTTGCCTATACATCATTAAATCAGTGTCAAGTAGGTTGATAGGAGAGGAAAATACAACAGCCCAAGTTTATGAGCATCTTAATACCCACACATTATTTGTGTCCTGAACAGTAAAGGCAAATCTGGCTTTAACAGATAGCCAACACAAATTCAAGAATTGTGAAAGCAACACAATGCAAGATTTATGAAAGTCCAATTTCTAGTTTGACACTATCCCGCATCACCTCCAGAAGCTTCATAGTGAGAAATATATGACTACTGGGGTTTTTAGTGCTCAGGAAATAAGCCATAGCCATGAGGAGGCAAGATGGGAAATAGCTGCCATAAACTCCTGTTTGTATGAAATCTAGCGAATATCTACTTACAGTTAAACTATTGGACCTGTTATAGATTATGGACCTGTTACACATTTTCACTAAGGCAGCCATCCCCTGTCAGAGCAGGATCCTTAAAGTGTGTTTAACTGTAACTTATATCCTCCTCCCCCCAATTAATACCTCTTTACACTGCCAGAGCAGTGTCCAACAACCCTCATGTAAAAGGGAGTCATGCTCTACGGAATTAAATTAGATTACTGCAGGAAAAATCATGAGGATACCATGTATGCATATAATGCATAGTACAAGCAAGGCTTAAAATGGATAGGGTTGTGCTGGATCACAGATCCAGACCAAAATCAATAAACTACATCTGGCTAGACATGGACCAGAAAAGCCATTAGCTGGATTGCTGGAGTGCAGTGTGCTCCAGCCATCCACAGCCCCTGGAAACATCCCAGTATACTCGACACTGAAGGCTGGATATACTGAAACTCCCTCCTTGATTGCCTGGAGGGAGCTGGCTGCTTTCCAGTCTCTTTGCTCTGACTGGAGTAGAGTGTAGGATTGAGCCCATTTTCAGCACTGTGTCCTCTAGCCCTGGGGGTGGGGGAGCAAGTCTTATCAACCTCATTGGCTAGAACTACTAGTATTTATTTTTGAGCACCTCAAAGTGTGCTAGAGGCCGCACAAACAATTAAGAGAGAAACATTCTGTGCCCTGAGGAGCTTACAATCGAAATATAAAACAAGACAAACCAAGTGAGAACAAATAACAGGGGCAGGGCAGCATACATGAGGGATAGAGAGAAGGAGTGCAAGTATTACAAGTATCATGTAATGCAGTTAGTCACACAGGTCTTGCGCATACATTAAAATGACCAACCTATGGAGACATTACCATTTTAAAGAAATCAAAGTACATTAATTAGTGGGAGCTTTTAAGGGAGTAAAGCTCAGGAGAGGGAAGAGGAGACTGTGGAAGTAGGAAGGCAGGGAGCTGGGGAGGAGTTGTGAAGACAAAGGCATAGTGACAAATGGCATGATAAATTCAGGAGAATGAGGAAGAGTGGTATGGTGAAGCAAAGCAGATGGCGGGAGCAGCCAGAAAAAGAAAAAAAGTCATTGGCTGTTGCTAATGGAAGCTGAAATCTTGAGCTGTTTGGTATTCTGCCTATGCTAAAAGAAAGCAGGTTCTGACTTCACTTCTTCTGGCATATGGCTTCTGACAGCACAAACAATGAATTAGGTACTGGGTAAGTCACGTAACCACTCTGTCCCAGCAGCCTCATCCAGAGCTGTCAAGTGCATCCATCCACCACCAGGATGAAAAAGGAGGCAGTCCACAGCCACATGGCGGCCTGTTTGTGCTTGAGCTCCACAGGGGCAGGACAGGGTGCTCAAAAAGCCCTAATGATAAAGCTGTACGTTAAACCTCCTGTGACCACACCAGGTCCTGTGGTAATGAAGCTGAATCTTTTGGTTCACGTGGCTGTTCTGAGAGGCATGCAAGCACAGACTCTGAGATGACGCTGCAGTGGTCTCACCATTCTTATCAGAGCCCCACCATTGGTACACTCTGTAGAGAAGGCAGCCAACTGCGGGGAGGCAGCCAACTGCGGGGAGGCGCTGTGTTGTTGGGACCTGATGTCCCTGCGTTTGACGTCTGGAGATAGGGGAAGCAGAGGGTGAGCAGGATATTATTTTATTTTTTTTCGTATTATAAAAACTTAGTTGGGATTAGGGGAATATTTGCTATTTATTGTGAGGGGGAGTCAGGCTTGAAGTGGGGGAGATGAATAGCGTATGGAGAGGTTTGCAGTTGCGGGAGTAGGAGGGGAGTATGTAAAAGGAGCGAAAAGTTGAGGGTGAGAGAGGTAAAAAGAGGGAAGGAGAGGGAGAAGAACGAGAATAATGAGCAGGGAGAGTGAGTTCAGGTGGTTGAATGGCTCAGTGGTTAGAGAAGAGTAGGAGAAAGGGGGACCAACAACTCATGGCTATAGGGAAAAAGAAGGGAAGTGTCCAGGATCAGGTTTCAGAAAAGAATGAGCATGCTAGTGGCAGGAAGCTGTGAAGGTGCCTCTGGGCTGGCTTGAGTGGCGGTGGCTGCTGGAATCTGGAGAGAGGCCCCTATCCTCCCACCCCCCATATTTACCACCCACCCACAACTTCCATGTGGCTGCCAGACTGGGGGGAGGGCAGAGTCCCAGGCAGCACTACTGTGACAGTGTCAGGGGCCTAAGCCCACATGGCAGTGGGACAGCTCCACTGCCCCTTAGGGCCAGACTTGCTGTCTGACGTTGCTCTGCCCTCACCTCTATCTGCGGGAGGGGCAACCACTCCTCAGGCTCAGCGTGTGAGCTTTTGTAGTCGGGGCTGGCCTCCGGATGCTGCTCTGTGAATGGCTGTCCAGCATCCCCTCACGCTTCTGCTCACCTGCTCTGGTGGCCGTTTGCCATTGGGATTTGAATGAAAGTGCGGGAAAGGCTAGGGAATGTGTTAATGGTAAGACTAATACTAAATGGTTAACCATCAATAAATGGTTAACCGTTTAACGTTAACATCCCTAGTTGGAAGGCTCTGACTAAACCCCTGTGCACTTCATTCTGCTTTGGGAAGGAGAGCTGTGTGTCTGAGACTTTTCAAAAACCAGAAATTAAAAGGTACAGTGCCAAAAGTGAAATCCTTGCAAGCTGCATGGAAACCTTTTAAAGACACCATAATAGAGGCTCAATTTAAATGTATACTCCAAATTAAAAAAATAAACAAACCAGTTAAAGGACCAAAAAAGTGCCACCGAGGTCAAACAACAAAGGAAAAGAAGCAGTTAGAGGCAAAAAGGCATCCTTTAAAAAGTGGAAGTTAAAACCTACTGAGGAAAATAGAAAGGAGCATAAACTCTGGCAAGTGAATTGTAAAAGTATAATTAGGAAGGCCAAAAAAGAATTTGAAGAACAGCTAGCCAAAGACTCAAAAAGTAACAGCAAATAATTTTTTAAGTACATCAGAAGCAGGAAGCCTGCTAAAAAACCAGTGGGGCCACTGGATAATTGAGATGCTAAAGGAGGATTCAAGGAAGATAAAGTTATTGTGAAAAAAACTAAATGAATCCTTTGCATTGGTCTTCATCGCTGAGGATCTGAGGGAGATTCCCAAACCTAAGCCATTCCTTTTAGGTGACAAATCTGAGGAACTGTCTCAAGTTGAGGACAGTTAGAGGAGGTCATTAGAAGAGGTTTTGGAATAAACTGATAAATTAAACAGCAATAAGTCACCAGGACCTGATGGTATCCATCCACCCAAGAGTTCCAAAGGACCTCAAATGTGAAATTGCAGAAATACTAACTGTGGTATGCAACTTTTCATTTATATCAGCTTCTGTACGAGATGACTTGAGGATAGCTAATGTGACACCAATTTTTTAAAAAGGCTCTAGAGGAGATCCCGGCAATTAGAGGCTGGTAAGCCTAACTTCAATACCAGGCAAATTGATTGAAACTACAGTAAAGAACAAAATTATCAGATGCATAGATGATTTTGATCTTTGGGGAAGAGTCAACATGGCTTTTGTAAAGGGAAATCATTCCTCATCATTGTATTAGAATTCTATGAGGGGATCAACAAGCATGTCGATAAGGGCGTTCCAGTGGATATAGTGTACTTAGATTTTCAGAAAGCCTTTGACAAAGTTCCTCACCAAAGGGTCTTAAGGAAAGTAAATGGTCATGGGATCATCGAATCATAGGAGATTAGGGTTGGAAGGGACCTCAAGAGGTCAACTAGCCCAACCCCTTGCACAAAGCAGGACAAACCCCAACTAAATCATCCCAGCCATGGCTTTGTCAAGCTGGACCTTAAAAACCTCTAAGGATGGAGATTCCACCACCTCCCTAGGTAACTCATTTGCGTGCTTCACCACCCTCCTAGTGAAAAACGTTTTTCCTAATATCCATCCTAGATTTCACCCACAGCAACTTGAGAACATTGCTGCTTGTTCTGTCATCTACCACCATTGAGAACAGCTTAGCTCCATCTTCTTTGGAACCCTCCTTCAGGTAGTTGAAGGCTGCTATTAAATCCCCCCTCACTCGTCCGTTCTGCAGACTAAATAAGCCCATTTCCCTCAGCCTCTCCTCATAAGTCTGTGCCCCAGCCCCCTAATCATTTTCATTGCCTTCCACTGAACTCTCTCCAATTTGTCCATATCCTTCTTGTAGTAGAGGGCCCAAAACTGTACACAATACTCCAAATGTGGCCACACCTGTACCGAATAGAGGGGAATAATCACTTCCCTTGATCTGCTGGCAATGCTCCTACTAATGCAGCCCAATATGCTGTTAGCCTTTTTGGCAACAAGGGCACACTGTTGGCTCATATCCAGCTTTTTCTCCACTGTAACCCCCCAGGTCATTTTCTCCAGCACCGCTGTTTATCCTGTTGGTCCCCAGTCTGTTTCTGTGCATGGGATTCTTCTAACCTAAGAGCAGGACCCTTCATTTGTCCTTGTTGAACCTCATCAGATTTCTTGTGGCCCAATCCTCCAATTTGTCTAGGTTACTCTATCCCTACCCTCCAGCTTATCTATCACTTCCCCCCAGCTTACTGTTATCTGCAAACTTGCCAGGGTGCAATCCACCCCATCTTCCAGATCATTAATGAAGATGTTGAAAAAAACTGGCCTCAGGACCAACCCCTGGGGCACTCCAGTTGATACTAGCTGCCAACTAGACATCAATCCATTGATCACTACCAGTTGAGCCCAGTGATCTAGCCAACTTTCAATCCATCTTATAGAGTCCATTTATCCAAACCCTATATCTTTAACTTGCTGGAAGAATACTGTGGGAGATGATAGCAAAAGCTTTGTTAAAGTAAAGGTATATCACATCCACCGCTTTCTCCACATAAACACAGCCAGTCATCTCGTCATAGGAGGCAATCAGATTGGTCAGACATGACTTGCTTTTTCTTGAATCTATGCTGACTGTTCCTGATCACCTTCCTCTCCTCCAAGTGCTTCAAAATGGATTCCTTGAGGGACCTGCCCCATAATTTTGCCAGGGACTGAGGGGGGCTGACTGGTCTGTAGTTCCCCAGATCCTCCTCCTTCCCTTTTTTTAAAGATGGGCTGTGTATGTGCCTTTTTCCAATCGTATGGGACCTCCCCCAATCACCATGAGTATTCAAAGAAAATGGCCAATGGCTCTGCAATCACATCGGTCAACTCCCTCAGCATCCTTTCATGGATTGCATAAGAGGGAAGGTCCTCTCCTGGATCAATAACTGGTTAAAAGATAGGAAACAATGGGTAGGAATAAATGGTCAGTATTCAGAATGGAGAGAGGTAAATAGTGCTGTCCCCCAGAGGTCTGTTCTGGGACCAGTACTGTTCAACGTATTCATAAATGATCTGGAAAAAGGTATAAACAGTGAGGTAGCAAAGTTTGCAGATGATACAAAACTACTCAAGATAGTTAAGTCCAAAGCAGACTACAAAGAGTTACAAAGGAATCCCACAAAATTGGGTGACAGGACAACAAAATGGCAGTTGAAATTCAGTGTAGATAGATGCAAAGTAATGCACATTGGAATACAATCCCAACTATACATATAAAATGATGGGATCTAAATTAGCTGTTTCTACTCAAGAAAGGTCTTGGAGTCATTGTGGATAGTTCTCTAAAAACAGCCTCTGTGCAGCGGCAGTCAAAAAGCTAATAGAATATTGGGAATCATTAGGAAAAAGATAGATAAAAAGACAGAAAATATCATATTGCCTCTTTATAAATCCATGGTATGCCCACATCTAGAGTACTGCGTGCAGACCTGGTCGCTGTATCTAGAAAGAGATATATTGGAATTGGAAAACGTACAGAAAAGGGCAACTAAAATGATTAAGGGTATGGAAAAGCTTCCATATGAGGAGAGATTAATAAAACTGGGACTTTTCAGCTTGGAAAAGAGATGACTAAGAGGGGATCTGTTAGAGGTCTATAAAATCATGACTGGTGTGGAGAAAGTAAATAAGGAAGTGTTATTTACTTCTTCTCATAACAAAAACTATAGGTCACCGAATGAAATTAATAGGCAGCAGGTCTAAAATGAATAAAAGGAAATAATTCTTCACACAACACACATTGAACCTGTGGAACTCCTTGCCAGAGGATGTTGTAAAGGCCAAGACTATAATGTGGTTAGCGAACTATTAGCTATTAGAATTATTAGCTAGGATAGGCAGGGATTGCTGTTTGCCAAAGGCTTGGATGGATCACGTGATGGTTACCCGTTTTATTCATTCCGTCTGAAATACCTGGCATTGGCCACTGTCGGAAGACAGGATATTGGGCTAGATGGACCATTGGTTGACCTAGTATGGCCATTCCTATGTTATTATGTTTGAGTTGAAAATTCTCAGTTTTGTTTTGGTTCTGGATGTCTTTGATTTCCATATATATTCATTTACCTAACTCTGGACCCTAACCTTGAAGCTGTCAAATTGATGACTCCGAAACAGGCTACAGTTGCTAAACTAACTCAGACACTGTTCTTTATGAGAGGACATGATGCTATCATCACCCTATTTGTTATGGAGAAATGGCTCTCTAACTGCAATGATAGTGCTTATTGACCTGAACAGAAGATAAGTGTCTCCTTTCATTTCTTATTTTTAAAATTATTTTTCTGTTTTACAGTTATTGGCCTTTTCCAGCCATGGTGGTATTTATTTTCCAGTCCTTTGTCAATGTAACAATATGGAAATAGAGATTTTTGCTCATATTTCAATTTTAGCTGTTGAAGGCAATGGCCATTTTTATATCAACAGTCTCCCTCTAGCTTTCTCTTCATTGTAAGTCTTAAATCTTTTTCTTACAGGCTTTCTTACAGAGCTTTACTCATTTTGTAGTGAAAATGGGACAGGCTACAATACTTTTGTCAGTTTCTGGCCAAGTTACAGCTGAATAACCAAGGGTGAGAAGATGCAATGGTGCAGGGAAAATTAAGACTCTCCCCAGCATTTTTATTTCTATAAAATATATAATGGTATGGTATTCAGTTTTCACTGGCAAGAGTTTAGGGTGATCACAATGCCCCAAATAGTGAAGCCATAAATGAGGTTTTTAGGATGACACTTTGGGATCACTCAGATAGACAAGGGGTCACCACCTGCCCTTTTACTTTGGGGTACATTGGTGTCGTGCGCCTATGAGTCAGATCCCTGATTGCCCATAGCCAGTCCACAAGCATAAGGCCTCACCCTGGCTCTCCCTGCCTAGTTACTCCTTCCAAGATGACAGCAACAGCCATTCCAGTCCTTAGTCTCCCCAAATAGGTCCTTCCTGTGTTCTTAATTACCAGAAACTTGATCATTCCCCTCTGGTTCACCAGCTCATTTTGGAATCATGATGGGGTGTTTACTCCACGCTTCCCCAGAAAGGGTTAATGCAGACTGAGAAGAGGGCTAATTAACCTGACAGGCCACAAACTGAGGGGAAGCAGGTGGCTAAGTAATCCCCTGACTCAGTGAGGGAGCCCTGCTCAGGAGGAATGAGCTGGACTGGGACTATGAAGACAGGAAATTGGCAGCAGAAGGTAGGCTGCTGGGAAAGTCTGCAGTCACTCTCTGGGAGAAGTGTTTGGGGGCTGCAGAGACAAGTAGCTTCTGGTTACTCCCTGGGAGTAGGGAGCTGGCAAACCCAGGGATGGGGGAATGCCAGAGGGTAAGGAAAAGGCCCAGGGAAAGGCTCTAAGGTCCAAGAGGGAATCAACCTTGGCTGCTGACTAGAGGTCCCTGAGCCATACTCTGGAGTAGAGAATGGACCTGGGTTCCCCTGCCAACCACTGAGGAAGTGGCACAATGGGACAGTGAATGGGAAGAGCCTAAGCTTAGTGGAGAAAGACTTTGATACCCTGGAAGGAGAAAATGCATATAGGGACCTGGCTGGAGGGTTGCATCATGAAGAGGCAGCAGCAGCAGCAGCAGCAGCAGCAGCTTGTGGAGCAAGAGAGGGGCTGCAGACCCAGAGAGAGAGACTGAGAGATGGTGTGCAACGGTGGGAAAGGGCATTGACCTTGTGAAGCTAATTCCTCAGAATCGCTAGGAGAAGGTGCTATCCCAGGGGTGAGTAGAGCACTCTGTCAGTAGTATACACTGTTTGCACATCAGACCTGGTTGAGATAAAAAAAAAAGTTTATTTAAAAACTTGTTTATTTAAAAAACCCACACAGATTCAAAGATGAAATAGAAAGGGAAAGCCTACACAGAAAATAAGCATAGACTCAACCACAAGCTTTCCACTTTCATATTAGATAAAAGCTCTTTCCTCAAACAAGTTACCTATTGCCTTAGAACATTTTCCCAGTGTATCCCCCTAGCTGTGGGGAGATCCAGCATTCACAGACAGCTTCCTGCCTACAGACTGCCTCTCACTTTCTAGATGAGAAACCTTCATTTCAAACTCCTTTTCAAAAAGGCTTTTTTCTCTTCTTTTTCCTCAAAGCTTGTTGACTCATGGTTATTCAGACTGGGGAAATTCCTTCTTGATATGATAACTAGGGATCTCTCAATGTCTTCCCATTAATTCTAATGGTCCATCATTGTCTCTTCTTGGGTTGGACATTGGATGGTTATTTGAAGCCAGTTTTGTGTTAACACCTGACTTCAGAGGTGCCCCTCCCAGCTTAACTTCTCAGGGTGGGAACGTGGAGTTGAAGTTTGAGCACAACTTTCTATATGCATAAATTCATCATAACCATAGTTTCTTGCAATGTCTTTCAAGTTCAGAACCTTACAAGATTTCATAAAAGACCTTACTCAATATACTTTTATAGTACAACAACACTGTATGCAATCAGATGATATAATTGCTTATTTTTGGGATTTAAACCTTCTGTTCTTCCCTGAGGGACCTAGATTATCACACTGCATAAAAGTAGTAAGAATTGTATATGAAACCCCACCATTATGTGTTTTGTTGATTCTATAAAAGTACTGTATGTGGCATAATGTAACCATCACTTTAAATGCTGTATTTCCAGAGCCATGGAATAAACTGCAAAATGTGGTGGGGGTCAGGAGGGAATGACTATTCAGCACTTGTGGACTTCTTAACAGCCCTGTGTCTACCCTGGTGACTAGAAAAGGGAACTGAAAGTCAGGACTCTTGCATTCTATTCTGGATTCTGCTGACTGCTTTGCTATGATTGCATGTATATTAGTCATATTGGGGGAAGTTAAATGGTGGAAGAATTCCTAAACACGGCTAGTGTAGACAAGGCTAATCAGAATTTGGGCAAGTCACCTTCTCAGTACTTCACTTTCTCCATTTGTAAAACAGATAAATAATACTTACCTATTGTCCATGGATGTAATAAGGCTTAATTAATTAATTATAAAGTACTTTATCGGGGTTTCAGTTCTCAATACATCTAATAGGACTTGATATTCAATATTGTTTACTCTAAAGATTTAAAAGATGATACTATGTTTTTCTCCATTGCTGTGCTGGACAGGAAGCAGTTCAGAAAGTCACTCCTAGCTGTCTCTGACTTTTCAGGAAGTCAGACCCCGTTTCCTTTTAGCTAACATTTCTGGGTGGTACTATGCTGGTATTGCAAATTCAGCAGTTTTACTGAAAACTACACCATGTAATTCTACATTTTCTTCCCCACTGCTTGCTTAACAGTGCTTGCTTGGTATTGCTAGCAGTTTTTATGGTCCTGTATGCAAATGGCATATAGCACAGTAGGGTGTGATTTAATATGGTTGATTTATTACCTTAATATGTATGAGAAAATTCTACAGCTTAGTCCTCACAGAATGAGGTGGACTCTTTCTTTACATTTAATAAATTCTGGTTCAGATGTTTCTAGTGGAACACAAACAGTATGATGTTGAGAAATCCAAAGCATAAAAAAGAAAAATCGTCCACTTGCTTCTCCAAATCTGATTAGTTCAAGGATTTGTTTAAAAAGACTAGAAATAGATTCTACCAAGAACAATGCATCAGTAACTCAATCAGGTTAGCAGTATGGGACAGAGTCAAAATCACTAGGTAAAAAAGAATGAACTTTGGATACTTTCCACAGGAAATTAAATATTTAATTTAAAATTCTGGTATATGCTTGTTCTGCATGAAACCCCGTTGCAAACAGTCCCAGTTCCACTAATTGATTTAAACCTCAGAACTCAGTAGGCAGCCACAGATGCTAACTGCTCATTGATACCCTAAAACTTCCTAAATTTCTCACAAAAGGCTCAGAGTAATTACAAGAAGCTCTTTGAAGCCTAGGGATTATATAAAGCTGTTCCATGGAGAGTTGTTGCAGGGAAATCATTGGTGTTAAGCTTGTAAATCTGTTAGAGGAGAGGAACTTTATATTTGTTTTGGGACCTTTACCCTGAACATTAAGCTGAAATGAATGTGTAATATTCACTTAGAAAAAAGGGAAGAAAAGCCTCTCTTTCACACCCACCAAAGAATGCCAATGATTATTATAGTCCTTAAAAAATAAAGCTTCCCTCTTGTCTATTGATAGTCTTTTCTCAGAAAGCCAGGAAAAGATGCTTCATAAGTGCTTGAAAATAGGTTGCGGATAATGGATAATGTTTGAAATGAATGGTAAAGCTGTTTTTTTAAGATTCTCTAGGAGTCTTTTGTAAATCAAAAAGAATAAAAATGTTAGGCCCTGATCTTCAGCTAGGGTTGGCCTACATTTCAAATTTAGATAGACATAGCTATAACACCTAAGGGCATGACAAATCCACACACCTGAATGACATAGCTATGCTGAGTTAACCCCCAATACAGATGTAGCTAGGTTGATGGAAGAATACCTCCGTTGACCTAGCTATCAATGCCTGGATAGGTAATGCTTCTAGATTGATGGGAAAAGCCTCCTCCATCGATTGTAGACTGTGTCTACACTACAGGGTTATGCCGGCATAGCCTCCATAGAATGACCATGGCTTTACACATGTGCCCAACTTCAAGCATACAAGCAGTTCTGCTGACTTCCATGGGACCCGCTCATGCTTAAAGTTAAGCATATGTGTAAGCGTATGATCAGGGTTGTAATTAGCACTGAGGTCTTTTAATGAAAATTGAGACAATGAGTCAACTGTTATCTCCTGGAAATGAATTTGTGAAATATCTGGCCAGAGTGAGACAACAAATAAACGAAGTATTGAAAGAGACGTTGAGTTGTAAACCCTTATTTCCACTCCCTTTTTTGTGGTGATGCCTTTCACTCTGTCAGAAGGGATATTTCAGGAATTTAAAGAAATAATTTTGTTAAAATACAGAGCTAACAGCAGCCAAATGCTCCTCCCCTGTTTTTTTGGAATGTTGTTATAAAGTGCAGTGTCTAGTAATTGGGTAATATCCCTTTAAATAATTTGGGAACCCTCCAGTGGGCCTTCTTGCTTTCTATATTGCAGAAGCTCCCAGAACCCTGCCAGAAAAGCACTGTATATTTTAAATTAGCCCTGTATGTTTGTATATCGTTACTAAACTTGGTTATTTGAAACCCAACTGCTTCTGTGTGTTTTCCTAACATTCTTAATGTTGTAGCAAGTGATGTCACAACATAAAGTAACTCTCATAACTTTTGCAGCTCCTCTGTAACAAGGAAATTTCCATTTCTCCAGTAAAATAGTACTGAACAACCTTACAGCTGTGCTTTTAGAGCGATGAGTAGAAAGGGACTCTCCCTCAGGAAAAATGAAGTGGATTTATAGTAAAATTTTGGTACTGCTTACAGTACAGATACAACTGTGTTCCTGTAACCAATTTGACACTCTTGTGACCCAGTAATAACAGACACTTTGTGTTTGCATAGCAGGTTTTCTGCCTCACAAATGTGGCTGAGCCATGTTTATGCACTTAGCACTGCCATATGGACTATGGGCCTGATTCATTCTGGACAGCGCACTGGACTGGGACTCAGGAGACCTGGGTTCTATTCCTGACTCTGCCACTGGCCTGCTGGGTGACCTTTGGCAAGTCTCTTCACCTCTCTCTGACTCTGTTTCCTCATCTGTAAAATGGGGATAAGCATACTGACCTCCCTTGTAAAGTGCTTTGAGAGCTAGTGATGAAAAGTGCTATGTAATAGCTAGGTATTATTTATTTGTATTGTGGTAGTGCCTAGGAGTGCCAGTCACGGGTCAGGGTCCCACTGTATTAGGCACGCTACAAACACAGAACAAAAGGATGGCTCCTGCCCCAAACAGCTTACAATCTAAGTTGATATATATAGAATCATAGAGTTGGAAGGGACCTCAGGAGGTCATCTTGTCCAACCCCCTGCTCATATCAGTGCAACGTGGGTGCAAAATGCTACCCTTCTGATTTAGTACACTGACTTCATACTCACTTGGCTCTGTAGTAAATGATTACTTATGGTGAAAAGTGAATCAGGCCCACGGTTTGTATCAGTGCAGTCTGGTAACATCAGGGCAGCTGTTTCATACTGCCCAAGGGGATAGTGGGCCCTGGCAACATGCATAGAGCAGCATCAGCAGAATGCAATCTTTGGATGTATAAAAAAGGGGATATCAAGCAGAAGTATGGAAGCAATTTTGCTTCTGTGCACAGCATTGGTAGGACTACTACTAGAACACCGTGTCCAACTCTGGTGTCCACATTTCAAGAATGATGTGGAAATACCAGAAAGAATTCATTGGAGGGTCACAAAAATAATCTGGGTGCTGGAAATAAGATTTACGAGGTGAGGCTTAAGGAGCTCAACCTATTCAGCTTCCGAAGGGAAGGTTGAGAAGTCATTGATTGCTGTGTATAGGTATATACATATGCAAAAGTTCTCTGATATTGGAGGTGTGTGGAGGAGGAGGCTTTCAGTCTTATTGACCAAGGTAAGAAATGATGCAATGACTGGAAGTTGAAATTAGACAAATTCAACCTTGAAATATAAGCTGCATATATAAGGGAGGGTAATTAAACATTGGAATGACTTACCAGGGAAGGTGGGTGGACTCACTATCCCTTGGAGACTTTAAAATGAGATTAGATATCATTCCATATAGCATGCTTAACCCAACTCTGGGAGAAATCCCTACAGCCTGTGTGTGAGGCAGAGGGCGGCAGGCTGGATGGTCATGTCGGTCCCCCTTCTGGCCCTGGAAACTTTATGGGGCCTGGAGAGAACAGGAAGCTCTGTGTTGCTTTCAACATCCTCACAACAGCTGGAGCTCTGCACTAAAACAATGACAATAATCAAATCTCATACACGGCTTCTGCAGGGTTTAGGAAGGAATTTCCCACCCCCAATGCACAATTGGTCAGATTTATTCTGGGAGGGTGGGGGGTCCGGGGAGTGGGATTTTTCACCTTCCTCTGTAGCATCAGAGATTAGCCACAGCTAGAGACTGAGCACGGAACAGGGTTGACTAATGTTCTGAGCTGCCACAGTGAATCCTCTTCCTTAGATACCTGTTATGCTCAGGGTCAGACTAATCTCTAGATTTGGGGTCAGAAAGGCATTTTCCCCTGGGTCAGACTGGCAGGGACCTTGTGGGATTTTTGCCTTCCCATGCAGATCCACCTGTTAGGATCAGCTGGGCTTTTTTTTCCTAATCAATTCCCTACCACTGCAGGGGCCCTCTGGCCTCTCTGTCTGAGGCACACCAGAGTTTAGTCTTCTGAGCATTGAAATGCTTTAGTCTAACTAAAATCATTGGGCTCAGTATAGGGGTATCTGGGTAAAACGTAATGGCCTATGATACACAGAAAGTCAGACTAGATGATTTAATGGTTCCTTCTGGCCTTAAACTCTGATGTATGAGAAATGCATTCTGGGATCAGATGGGCAGAGAGCTAGGAGAAAAGAGGTCTGGCCAAAGCAATGACACAGGCATGCTTAGCTGATCCTCTCCACAATACAACCCTCCTCAAACACCTTCCACTTCCTCCAACTCCTGACACACACCCATCTCACCCCTCCCCTGACAATAAGTCAGTTACAGAAAGACAATTATGTAGCAGCCTAGGCCCCATGCTGGGATGAAACGTTATCTACCATTATTAATGAGTAGTAACCATGTTGTGTATAGACCCAAACTTTGTTTAGAGCCAACTATGCCAGTAACTGGTTACAAATTCAGGCCTGGTCTACACTGACCATGTAGGTCGACGGAATGCAGCTTACATCAACCACCTAAAGTATGCGTCTCCACTGGCATGTCAGTTCCGCCAACCTAAATTGTGGTAAAATTCGACTTAATAAAAACACCTCCGCAAGTGGTGTAGCACTGAAGTTGAATTCTATGAGTTGAATGAGCGTCAGTGTAGGCAAAGCGCAACGTAAATCAACGTCACCGGCCTCCGGGAGGTATCCCATAATGCTCTGTTGTGACTGCTCTGGACATTTGCACTCTGCTGCACCATGGCCATATGCACAGGAAACAGCCCCTCCCCTCAAGCCCTGGGAAATTTTGAATTCCCATTTCCTGTTTGGTCAGCATGGAGAGAGCTTTGTAGCTGAACTGCTCATGGCGACTGCACGCCTCAAACATGCTCCAGCATGGAGTCGACCTGAGGTCTTGGATCTTATCAGCCTGTGGAGTGAAGAGTCTGTTCAGGCTCAACTCTGAGCCAGCAAAAGAAATTTAGATATCTACGAGAAGATATTACGTGACATGGTGGAGAAGGGCCACAACAGGGATGTGCAGCAGTGCCACGTTAAAATCAAAGAGCTGAGGGAGGCACATCAGAAAACTAGGGAGATGAACAGTCATTCTGGCTCATCACTGAAGACATGCTGCTTTTATGAGGAGCTGCATACAATTCTTGGTGGTGACCCCACCACTGTGCCAATGTGCAGAGTTGATACCTCTGCAAAATTCCAGTCCAGGATGAATGAGGAGGACTCTGTGGAAGAGAAGGATGAGGAGAACAGGGAGCAGGAGAGCAGGGTATCTATTCTCCCTGAGAACCAGGAACTCTTCATTACCCCAGAGCAGCCCAGCCGGACACAGGACAGCGTTACTGACTGAGATGCCAGGGAAAGCACATCTGGTGAGTGTGTGTAGCAAATTGCATTTCTGTGGTTATGTTCCCAGTCCAGCTTCTTATCTGTGGGGAAAAAAGGAGTTTGTGTTTTTGTGGGGATGGGCTTCATGGGGGTTGGTACACTAAAGCAGAGGTTTTTACCCAGAACAGACTATTTACGTGCACAGAGATGCTCTGAGAATCCTCCGTGGATATCTCGAGGAAACTTTCATGTATGTACTCTGCAATCTTTTGCAGAAGGTTCTGGGGATGGCAGCCTTATTTCTTCTGCCACAGTAGGACACTTTTCCCCGCCACTCTGGTATTAAATGAGCAGGCATCATTGCGGAACACAGCATAGCAGCATAAGGGCCAGGCCTGTAGCCGGATGCCATACAATGGCAACTTTGTTTTGCTTGCCTTACAGTGGACACCTTGGCCTTCACCCCAGGTTCTACTCCTGCAGAGCACGTTTCCCAGATTAAAAAAGCAAAAAAAAACCAAACAAAAAAACCCGAAAAACCTCGGGATGACCTGTTCAACGAATTAATGAACGCCTCTACGGCTCCTGACACAGAGCTCAGAGCCTGGAGGATGTCATTGTCAGAAAAACTAAACATGGACACGGAAAACAGAAAATCAGCGCAGGAGCGTGCAACGCAACAGAAGATGTTGCGTATTATAAGGGATCAATCTGACATGCTGAGGTGTCTGGTAGCGCTCCAGGATGAGCAGCGGCAGGACAGACTCCCTCTGCAGCCCCTCCAAAATGCTCAAACAACAAACTGTTTCTTACCAGCCCCTACCCCTAATGCAGTAGGTACTCCACTTCATGCCGGTGGAAGGGAGCAACAAGAGGCAGCCCCTTTAAAACAACCTCTTTAAGAACTGGGAGTGTGCATCCTTTGTTTGCATAGTCACATTTTGCTCTGGATGGCCAAGCAGCCTTATGAGAATGTAAAATTATCTTCCTTTCCCCCCACTATAACAGGACACCAATAAAACTGTACTACTTTAAAAAACATTGCTCTTTATTCTGCACTTGCTGAGCCTATTATTGAAATGCTTCAGGTGCCCGGTGTAGGACTTCATTAGCCAGGGGATCAAGAGGTAGGCATGATCCCCCAGGATCACTATTGCATTTCAACATCGCCAATATTTATTTTTTTGGTCAGGGAAGAAAGTGCTCGCCTCCATCTTTTTTAACAGACCTGAGCTCCTAAAGATGTGTATGTCATGCACCTTTCCAGATCACCCCACACTGATGTCGGTGAAAAGTCCCCTGTGATCCACAAGCACCTGCAACACCATTGAGAAGTATCCCTTTTGGTTTATGTACCTGTGGCAAGGTAGTCCGGTGCTAAGATAGGGATATGTATGCCATCTATTGCCCCTCCCATTTTGGGAACCCCATTGCAGAAAATGCATCCACTATGTCCTGCACATTTCCCAAAGTCATTACCCTTTTCAGCAGAAATCTATTAATGGCCCGGCACATTTGCAACACAGCAGCTCCCACGGTGGATTTACTGACTCCGAATTGATTCCCCACTGACCGGTAGCAGTCTGGGGTTGCTAGCTTCCAGAAAGTGATGGCCACTCACTTCTCCACTGTCAGAGCAGGTCTCAAGCAAGTATTCGTGCTCTTCAGGCCTGGGGACAGCTCTGTGCATAGTTCAATGAAAGTGGCCTTTTGCATACGAAAGTTCTGCAGTCACTGATCATCATCATACACCTTCATAACGATGCAATCCCACCAGTCTGTGCTTGTTTCCCAGGACCAGAACTGGCGCTCCACGGACTGAAGATGTTGCATGACAGCCTGCAGCAAATGGGAATTGTTTCACTCTATGGCTTGTGGTAGGGCAGCTTCAGTAACATCACAATTTTCTGCGCTACGGCTCCTGTCTCGGCCTTGAAAATATTGCAGGATAAGTCGTGAGATATTTGTGATGCTCACAATTATAGTGCATAGCTGAGTGGGCTCCATGCCTCCCCGGCAATGGCATGCACGCAGCGGAGACGGGTTTGGAAATATGGTGCAAAAAAATGTTCATCTGTTTGTTCTGGACAAGGGGAGGGGGTAGGGGTGAGAAAGGGAGCATATTGCATCATGGGAGGATGACAACTTTCCTCAAAGGCACTGCGGATAGTTGCACTGTGGGATAGCTACCCACGGTGCACTGCTTTGATTATCGATGCAAGCGTGGCTGGTGGGGATGTGATCACGCTCCTCCGATTTCGGCAGGTCAGCGGGTGAAGGTCGATTTTTAAATTAAATTGACTTCACTCCACAGTGTAGACATATCCTCAGTTAAATGTTGTGGTGAGGGCTTCTGCTGCAATAAGTAAAAAATTACAGTAGCTGAGATGTGAGCAGATACTAGCAGTCAGAGTATGCTGAATTGTATGTGGTGCTTCTGCTGTGCCATTTTTGATTGAAACAAATATATTCCTTTCATTAAAGGCTCCTGGTTCAGACTGAGATTAAACAGCCAGTTCTATATCTCACTGCCTTTCTTCACCCCCAACAAAAATCATACATTAAGAATCTCACTGAACTTCTCTGCACGTGTGCTAAATTGTCATCTTACTTATTAATATTCAGATGATAAATAAACTTACAGTATTGTGGCCTTGCTTTGCATTATTGACAGTCCTACGGAGGGTAATTCTGAGCAATCGAACTAGGAAATGATCTAACCTGATAGCACCACTGACATTTTTAATCTATCTGGGGGAGTTGTTCACATTGGACAGGAAAAGGTGCTTTACTACCTTGTGAAAATGTTTCCATTATTGTGGTGGACTTGTTAATCCTCTACAGCTACAAAGCACAAGACACCCCTGATTATGAATGCAGAAAGCAGCCACTGTGGGAATCTCTTTTCTCATGCTACCATGGGGGTCTCTATACTGTGAGGGTCCCTGTACAAAGGGATTGGAAAATGCTAAGAAAATACTGTTACAGCCTGTAATTTAGCGGCTGTCTTATGTTTTATGAAGCTGGATGGGACGTGAAATGAGCAGGATTCCAGATGGACTTCCATAATCTGCACATAGTGGGTGGGAGAAAGAGTCCTGAAGCTGGCTGAGCTGGGGTCATAAACACAGAGAACCAGTAGGATGTGGATTATTAGTTTTAGAGAGCTTTCCAGATGAAGTCTTCTGAATGGAACATACTCTTTATTAGGATACAAAACAATCCTGAATTTATATGCAACGTATATCCAGTTCTATGTATCTACATGAGATTGGGGTTTGGAGGAAAGTGAGCTGGGTGAAGATGAATAAAACTGAGAAATGACATTGGTTAGCTGAGGGGAAAAAAGCAGTGGAGATGGCAGGTGCAATACCAGTCCCTTCAGCTGATATACTATGTTAGTAAAGTTCTCCTTTGGGAACCTTGTGGGGCCATATCTACAGTGGCAATGGCTGCTTTATTTCCCCATTCACACTTGGCTAGGAGGCTGTGATAACCATTCCTCACAGCAGCTCTTTCTGCCTCTGTCACCTTCTGAGTGGAATAGTTTAGCATGCTCCATTGGGGGCTATATTACAGAACTATTCAGGAACTCCAGTTAATCCAGAATGCGACAGTTCCCTTACTCACAAGAGAAACTCATTGAACATGGGACCTGTGCGGCATGGAATGGAATGTCTTTGAATTCATTTCTGAATCCAATGCAGGGTGTGGGTTTAAATCTATAGAGCCCATTTGCCATTAGCATTCTGTGTATCTCAGATACTGCCTTTCTCCTCACGCTTAAATCTCCCAGCAGAAATCAACTGGGATCCTAAAATCGACAAGCCATAGCTTATTTGTACATCTTGGGACTGGGGGCATGCCCTTGACTCTGGAGTTCACTTTTCCCTTGGCCCAACTGAGCTGCAGTCTGTCGGTCTTTTGGGCACATGGCCAGGCTCACCCTAATTACACAGGATTTTCTCAATGAAGAAGTGAAGTGAAGAAGATCCCTGTGGCTGCTGACCCTTTACAGTTGGGATCCATTGTTATATGCTTGAACTTACATTTATGTGCCTAGAAATGTAACAGATACACAGTAGAAAACAAATTCTATAAGGGTGTTGCCTTCCTCTCAGTCTTTTGTTTCAAAAAACCCCAAACAAACCCATGATGGGACACTAAACAATAAAGATAGTTGCCTCCTGAGATTGCGAATCACAATATATGGGCAACCACCAGTAAAATAATTTCCCCTATTACTATGAACACACATTGGAAATGTTATATCACAGTTCATTTAATGAAATTGCACTGAAAACAAAGAAGTTGCAGGGTAGGCTAATTCACCTAGTAAACGCTGAAATGTTTGAAGGGAGGATTGTAAGTGTGGGTTTAGATGTGTGCAGATTAGAAATATTTTTTTTAAAAAAAACCCTTAATTTTGTCAGGGACCCATTTTCACTTAGACATTTCTGCTTCCCCCTTCTGATGATGATGTGGAAGTAAAAACTAATGAATTGCAAATAGAACCTTACATTTATAAGAATCTTAGAGGGCTGATAGAAAATGATGCTTTGTGGAAAACTAGAGGTCTTTGAAAATAATACATTTTGTATTCTCTGGATATTGGGTTTATCACAGGATTTAGGTGGCATATAGATTTGTAACAAGCTTCCTTTACTGTTTGGGAAAAAATAGAAGTATTTAGCAGATTGCTGAAGCGTGGCTCTGCTCAGAAAAGTGACCTGAGTAATTGGGGAATAGTGAGGATTCTTGTAAGCAGTGTGGGGCAGGAACTCCCTTTGTTCTATGTTTGTAGAGACCCCAGCACAATGAGGTCCTGGTCCACGACTAGGGCACCTGGACATTATGGTAATATACATACTAACAATGTTTGTTTCTCAGTGACTCAAGAAGTTTCCAACTTATTTCCTCCCACCCCAAAATGGCCCTGGCAACTCAACCTGGGACATGAGAGCAAAGGTGGGTACTTGCCTCGTCATGTTATAATCATAATTAAGGTCCTAATTGTGCCTTCAGTGCTACATATATAACTCCATGCCCAAATGTAACTAACTGGAATTTAGTAACGATTCTGACACAAGAATAAATAATATTCAGCACATTTTCTCTTAACCGTTTTGGCTCTGCCAGCCCAGCAGAAGTAAAATATATATTATTTCCCCACTAAAGTGAACAGCCATGGCTTTGATCACAAAGGGGCAGATCTGATGAGTAAGCATGGAAAAGTAAAGCTATCTTGTCATTTCCAAGTAGAAAGCTTCACATATTCCCACAGTATTACCTGGGCAGGGGCAGGGGCAGGGGGAAATTCTGATGCTTAAAAGAGTGCATACCTTTTGATGTTACTTCTCTGATTTATTCTTGCTGTGATCAGACAGTTTGCAGATGGGAAGAAGCTTTATTTATTGAATTGTGATGAAAAGGATTTTTTATGTGATTTTGAGAGACTGAATGATGAGTGGATGCACAGACAGCCTTCTGGCAGAATCTATTCTCAGTGACTCGGCTGAACATGGGGCAGTATTTTATTTCATATCACCTTGAAAGCACATTATTGCTGCACTATAACTTCATTTTATTTCTCGTTGGCTATTTTCTTGGAAAAGTGTATTATTTTTTTCTGGAACTCATCCAAAATGATGTGAGCCCTTTATCAAGACAAATCGTAAAGTGTATGAGATTATTTCTCTTGTTGACATTCTTTACCAGTTGTTGATTTAGTCATTAGCTTGTCATGTGGCCCTAGGCAACCATGCAGGGGAGCAAGAAAGCATTAAGTTCCCTTGCTTTCCATGTGGTTGCACTGGGGGCTTACCTAGTCCAGGAGTCAAGGTATGGTGGAAAGAGCAGGCTTTGCATAGCAGCTACTCCTGGTGTGAATAGCAGGTGGGGATAAATCCAAGCCTGGTTCTCCCTCCTCCCTTAATGCTTTGGCCACCCTAGCTAAACCAACATCCATAAACTGCACTCTGTAAAACACTGCAGTAAATTACTTCCTCCCCATCTCCCAGAACAAAGGGGCTGGTTCTGTGTTATCTATTGAAGTTTGTGTAGGGTGACTCATCACAATGTATCTGAGCCCTGTTATGCTCAGGGATGAGAATAATTTCTCAGTCTAGCCTTAAGATATTAGTAACTGAACATTATCAACTAATTTTTATTATTTGCCTGGGATGTGCTTAGCTTGGCAAAAACAGCTGCTACTAAGGTTATCCCTGCCACCATTATCTGAAACTTTCTGCAGATTACAGCAATGTCCTGGCTATTGCTGCATCCAGTCCATTAGGGGGCTGGAGGTCACTCCATGTGGAGAGACTCTTGGAGTTCCACTGAACTGATTTGAAGAAATGTCTAATTTTAGCTTTGTTTTATAGATCTCTTATTTTCCCTGGGGCTAGACAAACCTACTCAGAGAAGCCAAGGCTGACTTAAAGACAGAGTTCAAAGAACTAGCTTGTGTTTACAGTGTTATGAAATACTGCTAGGGATGTTCAGATCAACCATTAAATGAAGGTGAAATTCACCCCATCCAGAGAGCCAGCATAAGCTCTGTGCGTCGCTTGAGCCTTCAAAATAAGGCTGAAGTGGAATTTAAGATGGCTCTTTGCACACAGTGAATTTCACCATACATGCTTAAAAGTTCTTCTGAATACACCATGGGCAAATTAAACTTATGCGGAGATGAATTATCCCTATTGAGGTCAAAGGCAAAACTCCAAGTTCTAGTGGAAGCAGGAATGAACTCAAAATTGGAGATATGTTTCACTTGTGAGATTTACCTAAAACACTGAAATTCAGCATCTGTTATCATCACAGCTCTGCCCAGAGACCCCTGCCAGGATCAGTGCCCCCTTGTGTTTATATGGGCCCTAATATGTTAGCAACATTTTAAAAAGTAGTTCTCTCTACGAGAAGATAAAGGAATTACAAACAATTCCCTGGACAAGTCCTCAAACTGGGTTGTGTAACTCAGTGTGTACAAGAGTTCCAGAGGAGTAGATGTTAGTCTGTATACAGCAAAAACAACAAGAGTTCTGTAGCACTTTAAAGACTAACAAATTTAATTTCAGCAGGCATAAGCTTTCGTGAGCTTCAACTCACTTCCTCAGATGCAGTGTGTACAGTTACTTGGGACACTTACTACTTTGTGAGGATGTACAGGGCTGGCCCTAGACCAAATGGCGCCCCAGGCGAGGAATGCCTTTGGTGTGTGTCCCCCACTCCCTCCAAATTGTTAAACTTTGCAATACCTTATTTTTATTGCATTTGTAGCCCATCTTACAACTTTGGTGCACGATTTGCCTGCATAATTTATCCCTGTCATATAAGATGATACATTTACATGTTAGGATCTGTAAATCTGTATTTATTCATGCTGTATATAAAGAAATTAAAAAGAAATTGGTTTCCTCTACGCTTACAGAAATTTTTTAATTTTAAGAATAACTGAAATATACGAACATCAAGAAATTGAACTGTGCACCAACATTGGGTGGACCAGTATTAAATAATGTTCATGGGTGGTGGGTGAATCTTCCCCTGAGGGAGGCTTGCTCCCTGTCCTGCCTCTGCCACCCACAGCCCCGCCCACACTCTGCTCTCACTGTGCCCTGGCCGCACCCTCACCAGAGGGACATAGCGTGTGACAGGTGGGGGTCTCACAGGAGTTGGAGGAAGTTGAGAAGAGATGTGGCAAGTGGCTGGGGAAATCTCACGGAGGAGGGGGTAAGCGTGGAGGAGAGGAGGGACATGGCGCATGGGGGAGGGGGTGTCCCACGGGGGAGGAGACGAGGGATGCATGTGGTGAGCGGTGGGGACTGCCAGAGAGGGAGGGTGGAGTGGAGGAGAGGAGCAGCGAGGCAGTGACAGGAGGTGGGGGCCTTGGGGAAGGGGGAGTAGGGACGGGAAGAGCAGGAACACCCTGTTGGAGGCCCAGTACAATTTGAGTTGCTTGACCACTGTCCTACAGGCCTAGCATAGCATTCAGTTGCTTGCTTTGGCTATTCTGACCCCTGTAGCATGACATCTTTCAGTTGGCAGAGACTGAATAACAGTATAGATGTCTCAGTTTCTGCATAGCACGGCACATAACACAAAATGCAGATACTGCAGCTGCACATAGATAAGGGTGATGGGAACAAGAAGCTATCCTTGAATGTCTGGGGTACACTGTTTTATTGCCGGGACATACATTTACTCCGCCCCTCCTATCACCAGATGTTGTTTTGACGACCCCAATTATTATGGTGAGAATGAAATGTAGTTAAGGGTGGAATGTAGGTAATTAGCATATATGATAATGAGAGAGATAATTAGGTGAAGGTTGTTTATGGAAGGGTATAAGTAGTCACCACTTAGACAAAGGGGGGTGCTCCATCAACACCTGACTCCGCGGGAGGTGCTGCCGGCTGGATCAGAGGCCACTGACTCCCTGGTGGGGCCCCTGAAGAATGCCGTTCCTGTATTCAGCCTTTTGTGTAACTGCTTAGCTCTCCAGGCTTAGTGAGTATGATATATTGTAGTTAATTTTAGGCTTTGTATCTAACTAGTATATTTATAGAAAACCTTGCACATTAAACCTTATTGATCTGCAAATCGGGCATACCGTGTCTCACTGGTATTCACACTGATCACTAAGTGTCCAGAACCAACACACCCCAGCCTCCCCTGGCCATGGTAGTGTTACAGTGGGTGACAGCCTTAGAATGTTAACCGTACTTCTTTAGTTCAAAAGGTCGCTTTTCTGTTACTTTCTATGACTGCAGAACAATTTCTTCTGCACTGGGACAATCGTTACTGCCTAAAGCCAGCTCTATGTTCTGTTTCAGGTATTTTCAGAAAGTAACAAACTTTCTTTTTGCAAACTAGATTGCAGCTGAGCTCTTTGCTTCCTATACTGAGCTCTTGAAGTCTTTTTTGGAGGCATCTTTTATTTTCTATGGGGGGAAAACATAGTATTAGGGAGAGTAAAAAAGTCTGTTCCGCAGTCTTAGAAAGTCAGACATTCTGTGTTAAACATGGCAAAAGAAGTAACAGCATTTCTTTTATATTGTTGAGTAGATAGAGGTTTGAGAGATCTCTCTGGTGTCTCATTAAATATGTCCTTTATTAGTTGCTACTTTATCTCTTCACATCTTAAAACACAAGTACACTTTCACAATTACACAATAAAACAAGCCTCACAATATTGCAACTGGGCTCTCACTTCACTTCAGTTCATTCTTATACCTCACTGACTGGTGATGCCCCAGCCTTTATATACCTGTGAGGGCATGGCTGACAACATTCAGAAAATCTAGTTCTCAACGTCTGGAAGGTGCCACAAAATTCTGCAAAAGTCCAGAACATTCTAGGAGGTTAGTGAAAAATGAATCCCCATATGGAATACCTGAAACATTTTACTTCAAACGTTCTATTTTCCTTTTTGTCATGAACAACAAAAACAGCACCCTGAGCACCGGCACCCCCACGTCTAGTACCTCAGGCACAGGTGCCTGGATCGCCTGCCTCTAAATCCGGCCCTGAGGATGTACAGGATATTGTGCTGAAGGTTTCTGTCACTGTAGTAACATACCAATAAATCCATGCAGTTTTAGGAAGTTAAAGAGGAATCTGAATCTGTTTTTCAGTTGATGTATTTTGTAGTGTTCTTTTATCATCTTTCTATCATGGGTGTCTCCAGCAGGACATATATGGACACTTGTGTTATGCACAGGCCCTTTTTATGCAGCCTGGCAGCAACAGGAACCCTACTGTCTATGTCTCATGCTGAGGGAGCACTGGCATTTATAATGTCCCATTAAGTTTGGTTCATTAGCAACATCCTTATTTCATTCCTAACAGTCCTGCCAATGTCCATAAAACTTCATGAAAAGCTCAACCTTCTTCCCAATGAATGAAAGGAGATACATGCCTTGCTCCTGTGGCCCTCTTTACCAAAACCAACAGCTCAACTAATTGTAACAAAGTTGCTGTGTTCCCTTTTATGCTGATTTAGGCTTAAAATAGCAATAAGGACTTTATAATTTCATATAATTAAGATAAAGATAAGCTACAAATCAGACCCTTTTAAATAATATAGTTTTAAGCTCTGATCTTACAAAGACTTAAGCACAAACCTAGCTTTAAGCATGTGGCTAGGAACTACTTGTAGGCTTAACGTTAAGCATATCTTTGGAAGATCAGAACCTAAAGCTGTCCTTGGTTAAATAAAATTTTAATTAAACCTTATTATAAATTGGTACGGAGTCTTTCATTCTGGGTGCTTTATAACAAAACACACAAGTTACATCCTATGCTGATGATCTCTACATTTTATGGAGATAGCATTTCATTTAATTACCATGGATTGTCTTTGTCTTTGTCCTCCTTGTCTGAAAAGATTGACTGAATCAGAATTGGTGTTGCTGGTAGTTAATTGGGGGCAGATGGTTGTGTTCAGTCTGTCCTCCTTGACAGACTTTGGTCCATTTCCACAGAAGCTATGACAGCACCACAGGATAGCTCTGCCATAACATGTGAAACCTACCCTGTAAGGAGTGGAAGAATATTGTAACACGAGGGTAGCATAGTGACAAGGCTAGGCCTGAGTTAGCATAAGTAACAATAGCTAGGCCCAAAATGACCCAGACATAACCACGGGATGAAAGCAGAAGTAGGCTGACTGCAAAACCAGTTTAAGCCAGCTAAAAGCTAGCTACAGCAGTAAACAAGTGACTGCAGCTTATAGTGGATTGGTCCCTAGCTAACTGCCAATAGAAAAAAGAATAACAAGTGTTAAGGCCCAATCCCCAAGGGGATTGAAATGTAGCCAATAAGCTTATTGCTAGAATTGGAGGAGGGGGTATTTTAGGACCACCCAGGTGCGCCCTGCCGTGAGACTCTCCGTGGATCCAGTGAGGTGCTAGCTGATGCCTTGAGTGGGCCGGTTTCCTGATTGCAACTCGCTTCACAGGGCAAAGCATGGGTCTCCTTGCCCTCGTGTTGGTAAGCGCCTGAATCCCTAAATTGTATTCCTAACAGCTTAGCAGCAGCCCGAAATCTGTAACTTAAGTGCTGCGTGAATAAACTGCTGTTTGAGCACTTCCTGTCTGCCTGTCTCTTCACCACTGAGATCTAAAAATACGAACTCTCCGCCTTGGCGGAGCACATACCCTCATCTCTATGGGTTGGTGAAAGCACATGAAGTGCACCTTGTCCATCATACAGAGGTGATCTCTGCCCTCACTTGGCAAATACTGGACCCCCCCGAAGCATAAGATGGTCTGCTTCGATCTCAAGAAACCATTGACACCAAAGACCGCATTATCTACCCTCTCTAGACAAAACTATTGAGAGGGGCAGTAAGCAAACATCTAAAACATTGCCTAGTTTATAGCATGCAGATGGATCATGCAGTACTAGTCGATGGCCCTCTTATGGCCATGGGCAGGCATGAGAAAACTGTTTGTTTCCACTCTTGGATATACCAGCAGCTTTCAACATATCTGATCACTAGGTGCTGCTTCTGCAAGTCCCAGAAGAAAATGGGGGGTGGAAGGGAGAAAGCAACATTAAGCAGGCTTCGTTAATTCTTAGATTTCAAAGAATCAGGATAGGCAACTGCTTCTCTTCCCCGAGAGAATACCTAGGTGGAGTCCCATAAAGCTCAGTCCTGCCCTTTCTCCCTTCCCTTCCACTGAACATATATGTAAGATTGCTGTGAGCTGGGCTGGATGACACATCAGCTGGCCACCTACTGCACCCAAACAAGGGAGCACTATACCCGGTGAATGGTAAAACAAATGCTTTTTACTAGTCTTGGATCCTTCCCCTCTTGCTGTCAGGTGACACCCAGTGCAACGGCTCAGAAATCAATCACGATCATCTCTGTGGTCAATATAGTCCATAAAATTGGGCCGTTCATTACTTCATAGAGGTACCCACAGGAATTTCTGTTTGTCAAAGGAAAAGAAAACAATAATTTAGAGAGAGAGAGAGAGCCTCATAAATAAACACTTTTTTCTTGGGGCTTTTCAGGCTTTAACTCATTTCTCTACCTGGGATCATTAAAACAAAGAAATGTACAGAATTGTGTTTTGGAAGACAGAACTGATGATTTACCTAACTTTATATACTGATTATAATGTCATTAGAAACCCTAAATAGAATACAAAACAAAGATACAGGCCATTTTATTTAGTATCATATGCCTCTTGTTGTTTGGTTCATGTTAGAGGTAACTGAAAGAGTTATGTGTTTGACTACATATATGACCAAAGCATTCATAATGAAATCCTGTTGTGATATTCTGATAGATTTGGTAGGCTTTATTCATTACACTAAACTAAGAAATCAGGTTATTTGAATTACTGAGAAAATGCTAAAGATGTAAACGTTTTTCTGCAGGGTTGTCCATAGTAGAATGAATCAGGAAATACACAATGCAATCATTCCAGCACATTTTAGGAGATTAAAAAAGAGCTATTCTTTGAATTTAAGAGCAAAGATCATCAATATTCCATTTAAAAAGTGAATGCCAGTTTGTCTTAGTTAGGCAGGTTTTTTAAACATCGCGCAAAGCCTTGTTTCCTTAATGAGGTTTATAATGAACCCAAGAGCACCATTTAAAAGAACAAAATGTGATATTTTAGGAATAAGAATAAAAATTTTAAGAGATTTTCAGTACTGATCCCTTGAGAGTCCGTCACTTAATACTCAACAGAATTTCTTGCTCATAATAAGCACTTAGTCTTCCAATAAGAAGTTTCTCTTAGCAGGTTAATTGTCTCACTGAAGGCTTTAGTGTTTCTTTGTGCATGTGTGCCTCTCTTCCTTCCCACTTCAAAGGCATCATTGGAACATCTGGAAGGACAGTATGACAGAAGGCATTCTCCTTCTGGTGCATTGTGCTTGTACCTGCATGTGTCCCTAGACCTCTGCTTAATTAGGATGTAAAGTAAAAGTGACAGTAACTCCCAGTGAATGGTCAACTGCTGACACCTTTAAGAACAGGGTCAATGTAGTGACTCAGGGTAATAACTCAATATCTCAACATTCAGGGCCAAATTCATCTATGGTAAAACTCCATGGACTGCAAGCTTTTTGGGACATAAAATGTCCCTTATTCCAAGTCTTGTATAGCACCAAGAACAATTTGCATTTGATTGGTGATAAATAAGGCAGACAGTATTTTCAAACTTGATTCGAGTAGTTTGTTTTGGAGTTGCACAACATTTCAAGTAGTAGAGCTACAATGTTGTATGATTGGAAGGGATGAGAAAGAGTTTTAGGAAATTCTGAGCCTTTTCAGGATGTATTCATTGGAGGGATATGGACAAGTCAAGAATGTGCAATGTTCTTGTTTAAATCTATCAATATTTTTTATGTTCAGGGACTTGTCAGGTAATAGTTCTTTGCCAGAGGAGTGCAGTAGAATGCTGGAAGATTTCCAGCAACTGAGCGAGAGAAGATTAGATGAACATTTTAATAGGGATTAAAGGGGCTTCTAACCTCTAGGGGCCCAATTCAGAAGACCATCCCTAGTCAGAAAAGCAATTAATCAGGTGCTTAGAGTAAGGCACCTGCTTGAGTCCTTTCCAGCAACATTTACGTGCATCCCTGCTCAGCAATGTTTTCTTGAACTGGGGGACAGAAGTGGGAAAGGATCAGACAGGAGGTTGAGTTAAGTTTCTGTGGCTTTCCAGCAACATGAACTGGATAGAAAAATAAGTCCTTTGTGGGGGGGATGGGAGGGATGCAAGGTTAGTGGGGGTAGTGGTGGTGGTTTAAATTAAGCACGTCAGCACTAAAAGTTAAGCGTGTGCTTTTGTACGTGCTGGATTGGGGCCAAGGACAGAGTCGTGTGGCACATACAACTCCATAAGTGACCTATGGCCTGTAGGCTGTCCATTGGCTACCCTGGATGTAATCTACAATGTAGTTCAGAAAAATAATAAAGAACAAAACTAAAACCTACCATGGGCCCTGCAAATCTCCCTTTGAAAATGAATGGATAGCTAGAGAAGGTTGGAAAGATTCGGGCAAATGCCTGTAAACATTTTTGAGAACTCATGTTACTTTTCAACAGATGGCAGCAGTTAATAGTGAAAAGCCAGTTGACATTATCAGTTGTACACAAATATGGAAGTAAAAATTAAAAACGAATATGCCAAACAAACCAAAAAACCCACTACTTGGGGCTCCATTAAAAACAGCAGATCAAAGTTTTCTACGTGAAATAGGACAAAAATCAATGGGAAATGAAATGTCATTTGATAGTATTATTTTAATAAGCATGTATATAGTAACATTATATGCTTTGCTTACATGTTAAGTAAAGAGATACATATTGTAAATACTTTATCCATATTACCCATATTATGCAATTATGCTAATCATGCAAATGTATGATAACTGACAAAAATATTTAAAATAACTAATAGAATATATGTAACTATTAAAATATCAATCTAACCCCCTGTGTGTAATGGAAATAGGCTGAACTGCATACTGGGTATTTCCCCCTTCATATGTACATATATTTAAATGTTTAAATCACTGATATAGCATATATTGTGATTTTCTTTATTGCTGTGAGTGCATAGAAACTGTGCTGTTTACTTGTTTAAGCAAATAGTCAAGAGTATAGCATTTTCACTGTGTTCGTATGAAGAACTAAAATAAATCTGCATTCTCAAAGTTTAAAAAAAAAAACCCTGATGTATCCGTTGTAACCGTTGACAGAGGCAAATATATATCGGTTAAGGGTTGCATTTGATGTGTTTCTTAACTTAAAGAATGCAGATTTCTAAAAATACAGTAGGCAAGCTATTTCACACATGCTTTCTTGCCCTTGTATACACTGCAAAGCAGATAATTAATGTACTAAAGAGATATGGCTGATCCCTAAAATCATAGTTGTTCTTTGACTGTTTGATGCTGGTTTATTTGTAAAATGTAATGCTATGACATTCCCTAGGGTACAATCTGGATTGTTGAACAGCTGTGCCCCCTTAATTTTCTAGCCTGGGGTGCCTTTTACACTGCTTTGCTGTTGGAACATCGGCTTCTAGCCTGTTCTCACAGTCTTCAGCATGCAAATTCACTCTTGTCTAAATACACAAGCACTCTGACCAGTCACTCATAAATTACATACAGGGTGACACCGGCGAATTCCTAGTCCCAGCCTTGTCCCCTCAGAAATGTGCATTTTGTTCTGCTCAGTACCCTTCTGAACAATGCAAGCTCATAGAAAGTCCATCGTTTCATCAAAGGAAAAAGATATGCACCAAATTTGTTATCCCAAACGGAGTTTCCCACAGTGCTTTAATCCAAACACACTGGTTAAAATAAAACAAGATAAGTTTATTAACTACAGAAAGATAGATTTGAAATGATTCTGAATGATGATGCATGAAAGTCAGGATTAGTTATTGTAACAGGGCAGAGGGTAGAAAACTCCTTACCTGCCTCTGTTAGCCCAGACCTAAGGGGCTTGGGTAAGGCAGGTAACAGCTCTGACCACTGATTAAGCTGGGTCTGAGCCTGGCCTAATGAAGGAATTAGGAACAGCTGGGGATCTGGCCCAGAGCGATAAATAGGCCAGTACCCGAAGCCAGGGAGGGAGGCATGGCTGAGCAGGGTAGGGGAGTTTGGGAGACAGGCTGTCTGCTTGTCGGGAGGGAGGGCAAATCCTGAGCCCCTAGAGTGCCTGGGGAAGAAAAGTCTGACTGACTGTTATGCACTGTAAATAAAGGAGCACGGGTGATTGCAATGTACCAAGGCATGGTGAGTCCTTTGGGTCAGGGAGCGGGGACCCTGTGGATGGAAAAAAGGGTCTGGGCCACCTGACTTGCTGTAGTTAGAAAAGAAATACAATGTGAGCTAATGGCTAACATAACAAACTAACAGAATTAAAAGAAGATTTCCCTCACTATACGCTGCAGTACATTTCACAAACTGGGTCTCCTTTCATCCTGGAACCTCTCTTCCCCCTTAGTTCAGAGTCCTTCGTGTAATCATTGATGTCATGAGCAGAAAGATAAGTGTTTTTCCTCTCCTTTATAATTTAATGTCTTGTGGTAGAAACTTCTTTGCTGCATTATGGTGACATACAGTCTATTGTGGATGTGAGGTGTGAACCATCCCAGTGATTGACATGTAAATTTCTTGGTTACACCTTCCCATTGCTGGAGAATGTTTGCTTAAACAGGTGATAGTCCTTTAATACCTGGCTGGGGCAAGCATGTCTTTGTCTCTGAAAAACTGGTTTGTGGGTGTCACCGAGATTTAGAGCACATTTCAGTAACAATCCAACAGTAGAATCTTATAACTGCACATATAGCGTTGCTACACATGTTTCAACAGGATTATGGTATTCAGCAGAGTGACTTTTCAAATGATACCTCACAAGGCATACTTGGTACAAAATTTATCAGTCGTGTAAAAGTGGTGAGCATAGTGGTATAGACAGTCACAAATGCATGTGCAATCCTCCCTCAGCTGTGTAGTTAATGTATCCTTTCACACTGGGAAGAGAACTTAATGAAATCGAAGAGAATTTGAGGGATGCGCACTGGAACTCCCTCTCCTGTCTTCCCCATTCCCAAAGTCTTATTTCTTGAAACAAATGAAGGATGGAGCTGTTTAGCAGCCAGTCACTTCCAACAGGGCCTGAATGGTCCACCCTGGTCAAGATTAACTAAAATCAATGAAGATTCTGATTTTGTAGCTTTCTATTCACAGGCTTTCTGCTCAAGTGGAGGCAGCACTTTTGCTTTTGGAAAAGAGTCAAGAAGAGAAAACTGGCAGCCTGTATACCCAGACAGTTGAACGTAGAGCATACATAGGTGGAAGCCAAAGCAGCTACAAAATGTACTAGAGAAAATGCAGAGTGCTTCACTCTAACATGGAACACTTGAGAGCACTGCACTGGAGCCAAATCAAGAAAATCACAGGTATGTGCCAGTCCTGCAACCTGTGTTCAGGCAAAATGCCCTCTGCCTAAAACGAGGAGTGCAGGATCGGGCCCACAGTCAGTGGATGTACCCGGGCTAGACCCGATGAAGTAATATGAGAACTGGACTTTCATCCAAATCTGTCTGAACCAATTAAAAATGTTTTGACGTTCACAAGAAGCATAGCCAACTTGAAGGGGAAAAAAGCATTTGTTCTCCTGCACTTCCTAGATTTGATCAGAAATAGATGGACTGACATTCCACAGAATGAGCGTTCTCATTTGTGTTTCTAGCCTTGAGGTTAATCAGGAAGCCCAGGAAACTAAAGAATAGTGACTTTATCTGATTCAGAGATGAAGAATCCTTGAAGGATAGGTGAAGGCTGTCAGCTAGTAGTTGATAGGAAGAAAGCAATCAAGCAAGCAGGTACTGGGCAAGGAAGACCCAATACCTTTACATATTAGGGCATAATGAGTCCCCTACCTCAGTGAGCCAGCAGAACTCATTTAACATTCTCCAGTAGGGCTAATACCCCCTAATATGGTAGGCCATTTCAAGCAAATACAACTGGCCTGTAACATATTCCTTCAGTTTTTCTGCACTGCTCTCCACAGCTAGTAACAAGCATACTCACTTCTTCAGCTGTTTATACATCGCACTCCTAGAGGAGTGTACATTTTCATTTAAAGAAAACTCAGTGAAAAATTCAATTCTAATAAAGCTTCAGCTAGGGCTAGTCCAGGAAATTAGAAACAGGATCATGATTCATTTAATTCTTAATGATCAAAGGGTAAAAGTTAAATGTACCCCACTTTCCTCTTGAACACTGTTGAATGCAGCAGCATCACTTATATTAATTCTATATTGAGAGTATATGTGTGGAGAGCAAATCTGCCATCTTAATCTAGTCGTTAGAGAGCACTCCCTAACTCATGAATAGCAAGTTCTTGTGTGTGACCTGATTTTAGGTTTTTAATATTATTGTTTACAGAATGGGGTTAGAGGCTCGTTAATTAATCTGATCAGAAGATAAGGTTCTTGTCCCAGAATCAGGCTACATGGTTTTGCAAGGACCAGGAGGATGTATGACAGAAACATTTACACTGAGAACCAAAATACACCCTTAAAGACTTTATTGAGATAAAATAGACTAATAATTAAATGAATAATTAATCAAAATTAGAAAGGCAATAATATTGTTTTAGAGATCCATGTGGTATTGTATACTATAACCCTTTAGATTTATATACTCACACCCTTCCTTGATAATCTGGTAGTAAGAGACAAAAGGATCAGCTTTGCCCCTGTATCCTGATGTATGCTGTATGCTTCCTCAGTTCTCCAGTGGGAGGGGGAGAGTTTAGGAAATGATCAAGAGCTAAGAGCTCTAGAAAGACTATAAGGTTTCTGTAGATAGGATCAGGAATAAGACTGAGACTAGGACTATAAATAAAACTATGAATAAACCTGGACAGCGGTGACCATGAGATGGTCGAGTTCAGGATCCTGACAAAAGGAAGAAAGGAGAACAGCAGGATACGGACCATGGACTTCAGAAAAGCAGACTTTGACTCCCTCAGGGAACTGATGGGCAGGATCCCCTGGGAGGCTAATATGAGAGGAAAAGGAATCCAAGAAAGCTGGCTGTATTTTAAAGAAACCTTACTGAGGGCACAGGAATAAACCATCCCGATGTGCAGAAAGAATAGCAAATATGGTAGGCGTCCAGCTTGGCTTAACAAAGAAGTCTTTGGTGAACTTGAACACAAAAAAGAATCTTACAAGAAGTGGAAGCTTGGTCAGATGACTAGGGAGGATTATAAAAATACTGCTCGAACATGCAGGAATGAAATCAGTAAGGCCAAAGCACAATTAGAGTTGCAGCTAGCAAGGGACGTGAAAGGGAACAAGGAGGGTTTCTACAGGTATGTTACCAACAAGAGGAAGATTAGGGAAAGTGTGGGCCCCTTACAGAATGGGGGAGGCAACCTAGTGACAAAAGATGTGGAGAAAGCTGAGGTACTCAATGCCTTTTTTGCCTCTGTCTTCACAGACAAGGTCAGCTCCCAGACTACTGCACTGGGTGGCACAGAATGGGAAGGAGGTGAACATCCCACAGTGCTGAAGGAACAGGTCCAAGACTACTTAGAAAGATTGCACATACACAAGTCCATGGGGCCAGATGCAATGCACCCGAGGGTGCTGAGGGAGTTGGCTGATGTGATTTCAGAGCCATTGGCTATTATCTTTGAAAGCTTGTGGCAATTCGGGGAGGTCCCTGATGACTGGAAAAAAGCAAATATAGTGCCCATCTTCAAGAAAGGGAGGAAAGAGGATCCAGGGAACTACAGACCGGTCAGCCTCACCTCAATCCCTGGAAACATCATGGAGCAGGTCCTCAAGGAATCAATTTTAAGGCACTTGGAAGAGAGGAAGGTGATCAGGAACAGTCAACACGGATTCACCAAGGGAAAGTCATGCCTGACCAACCTGATTGCTTTCTATGAAGAGGTGACTGGCTCTGTGGATGTGCTGAAAGCGGTGGATGTGATATACCTTGACTTTAGCGAAGCTTTTGATACAGTCTCTCACAGTATTCTTATCAGCAAGTTAAAGAAGTATGGGTTGGATGAATGGACTATAAAATGGATAGAGAACTGGCTAGAGCATAGGGCTCAACGAGTAGTGATCAATGGCTCCATGTCTAGCTGGCAGCCGGTCACAAGCGCAGTGCCCCAGGGGTCGGTACTGGGGCTAGTTTTGTTCAACATCTTCATTAATGATCTGATCTGGAGGAGGGGGTAGATTGCACCCTCAGCAAGTTTGCAGATGACACTAAGCTGGGGGGAGTGGTAGATAACCTGGAAGGTAGGGATAGGATACAGAAGGACCTAAACAAACTGGAGGATTGGGCCAAAAGAAATCTGATGAGGTTCAACAAGGACAAGTGCAGAGTCCTGCACTTAGGACGGAAGAATCCCATGCACAGCTACAGACTGGGGACTGATGAGGTAGGCAGCAGTTCTGCAGAAAAGGACCTGCGGGTTACAGTGGATAAGAAGCTGGATATGAGTCAGCAGTGTGCCCTGGTTGCCAAGAAGGCTAACAGCATATTGGGCTGCATTAGTAGGAGCATTGCCAGCAGATCGTGGGAAGTGATTATTCTCCTCTATTCGGCATTGGTGAGGCCGCATTTGGAGTATTGTATCCAGTTTTGGGCCCCCCACTACAAAAAGGATGTGGACAAGTTGGAGAGAGTCCATCGGAGGGCAACAAAAATGATTAGGGGGCTGGAGCACAAGACTTATGAGGAGAGGCTGAGGGAACTAGGCTTGTTTAGTCTGCAGAAGAGAAGAATGAGGAGGGATTTGATAGCAGCCTTACCTGAAAGTGGGTTCCAGGGAGGATGGAGCTAGGCTGTTCTCAGTGGTGGCAGATGACAGAACAAGGAGCAACGATCTCAAGTTGCAGTGTGGGAGGTCTAGGTTGGACATATTAGGAAAAAGTTTTTCACTAGGAGGGTGGTGAAGCACTGGAATGGGTTACCTAGGGAGGTGGTGGAATCTCCATCTTTAGAGGTTTTTAAGCTACGGCTTGACAAAACCCTCGCTGGGATGATTTAGCTGAGGTTAGTCCTGCTTTGAGCAGGGGGTTGGACTAGATGACCTCCTGAAGTCCCTTCCGACTCTATGATTGTATGATTCTAAGATAATAATAAGCAAAAGACTAAAACTTAACATGGTGGATTGCCCCTATTATAACCTGAGCACTATGTGCCCTTCTTCCATGTCCAAACTTAACTTCCTCACCCACAAAATATCAGGGAACACTTGATCTATATAAATCTATTATAATAAGACAAGCAATTAAATTAATAAAAATATATATGAAGCAGGCCGGTTCTATGTGCTACATGCGTGAATTGTGTTACATCTCATGCCTACATCATCTGGAAGCTCTTATGAGAAAGGATCATGTTCTCCTTTCATATAAATTGCTTAGAAATTTAATTATACAAGAAAAACAAGCAGACAAGGACATTTTTTTAAATGTCAAGGTTCAAGAGAGAACTTGTGCCAAGCAGACCTTTCACTAAATGAGGAAGTCAAAAGAAAAGAACAAAGTATGTCAGTGGAAATGCAAGATAGAAATTAATAGGGTTAAGTGAGAATTTGAAAAGCAACAAGCCAAACACAAACAATAAGAATTCCCTAAGTACCTCAGAAACAGAATGTCAGACAAAAATCAGTGATCCCCACTTGACTGTCCGGGAGTAAATGGAGGGTGATAAGGCTATTGCAGGGAAGTTTAATGATTTCTCTATTGTCTTCATTACAGATGGTACTCAGTGCCAGAGGCTGAGATGGGAAAAAAAGCTAGTCAAACTGATAAATGAAACAGTGAAAGCTTGCCAGTCTCCTGTAGTATTCATCCAAAGCTCTGAAAAGAATGAAGTGGCAACAAAAAATATGCAATATCTCAATAAAATCAGTTACTGCACTGGAGACTGATGGATAGCAAATATTGTACCTGGATTTTAAAAAAGGTGCTAGTGATGATCCTGCGAATTAGACCAGAAAACCTTTTTCTGGGAAATCAGAAACATTGGATGAAATAGAGTTTAAACCATCTAGATAAATATGATATGATGGGGACCAACTAGCATGGTTCTTTAAAGGAAAATTTCCTCTCCAAATTGAGTTTGAATGTGTCAGCATACCAATGAATAAAAAAGATAGTTGATATAATTTATTTGGACTTTCAGGTCAATCAAAAGAAGCTATTTAAGGAAATTCTAACTCAAGGGTTTAGAGACAAAGTATTGTTTATTTTATGTTCTCAACCAATTTCTAAGAGTGAGACTAAATGGATTGTTTTTTAACATGGCAAAAGGTCAGCACTAGAGTTGTGCAGAGGACTGAAATACCATTTTGTGAAGGATTGGCTTCTTACTGAATTGGGACAAAACACAAAAATTTTGAAATTGTCCACAAAAGATTATTCTGGGAAAAATCCTTTTGAGTCAATCAAAACACTTTGCTTTGACTTTTTTGTAAAATACAGTCCAACATTTAAAAAAATATTCAAAACGAAAAATCAGTGTTTCATTCCAAAATCATCAAATTGATTTGATGTTGTTGGAACTCTTTCTCCTAAACAATTTTGGCAAAACCAGCATGTTCTCCCGAAGCACTCAAATGTTGAAGAAACTGCAATCTCTGGAAAATGGTGACTGTCCCCAAGTTCTTGACCTTAACTGCCAGCCCACACTTCCCTTCACTTTTTCTTTTTAAGAAAGTTTTACCAGGTTTGCAAACCCTTGGCTTGTAAAATATCCATGGAAAAAAACAATAGTCATTACAACAGTGAGTTTTTGTTTAGAAACTTTATACAGTAATAATCATCAGACCTGTGTTTCCTTTTAAGTGTGATGTTAGCATGGTGAGCAGGTGGCAGATATAGAATGGAAGAGGACAATACTGCACAGCTATCCTTTCTTTCTGTATGGACCACCTAATGCTATTCCTAGGGGTTTACTGTGCTCTTCCGTCCATGTTACTCAGAGGAAAGGAGCGTAGTGCCCATAGTTCTACATATATTGCAAACAGTACATAGGAATAGAGAAAAAGAAAAGTCTAGAACAGTGTTTCTGAGCCTTTTTGATACCAGGCACTGGCTTGCTGCCTTCCTAAACTGTGCCGGGGAAATCTCAGGGAACGGCACCAGTCCATAGATCTGTAATTGAGAAACACTGATCTAAAGTACCTGACCTTCACAGCTGAGCAATTGAAAGCCTGAGTTACTTACAGTTAAATGGGTCTTAAGAACTTTTTTTTTAATATGGCAGGAAGCACTTTTATAGATCAGATCCTAACTGATTCAAGAAAATACAGAGGACATATCCTTTTTTAGAGCTAGGTGACCTAAATTTACTTTCACATATATGAACAACGTATGGTAAACTACAGATACTCCTGAAAATGAATCAAAGGATAAATAGACTAATTTTACTGCACAGCCATCTGTTGCTTATGTATGCTATGTCTACCCTACAGCAGCTACCAGCGGTGCAGCTGCCCTGCTGTAGCGCTTCTGGTGAAGATGCTCTAAGCCAACAGGGGAGAGCTTTCCCATAGGCTTAGTAACTTTTGCCTTTGCAAGAGGCAGTAGCTATGTCTGCGGAGCGCTGACATAACACTGTCCACACTGGTACTTAGGTGGGTATAATTTATGTCGCTCAGAGGTGTGGATTATTCATACCCCTGAGCGACATAAGTTATACCGAAGTAATTTATTGTGAAGACATAGCAACAGTTTAAATTGGGGATGTGAACCAAAATGTATTAGAAAGTCATGCCTTTGGGATCTGCAATTAAAAACAACATAAATAACCCTAAAAATACAATGCAAACCTTTCTTTTTATTCTTCAGTTTGGCCAGTTAAATGCCAAAAGTCTTACTCCTAGGGCTGCTATGGTCAGTTTAGACCTATATGGGGTTTTTCTGGTTTGTGTGGGAAAAACTGCAGTACAGAAAATTAAAGCTCAAGTTTTCCTTATTCTAGATTCAAGGGCTTGAACTGTTCTTTTCACCACAAAAAACTCTGTGCTTCCTAATAATTTTTATCTGGTACTCAAATAACACTAGAGAGGGATAAACTAGTTAGAATAAAATATTCTCTAATGTACTTTTGCAAAAAAACCAAAACAAACCAAAAAAACCCCTTGAACTGTTTATGAAGTGTGAAGAAGTTTCCACATTTAACCTCAGTGACTCAACCCAAGTTCAATTTGGGAAAATACATTTTACCTGCCAAATTGCAGCAGCGGTGCAGTACTTATTCACATCCTGTTATAAAATGTTACATACTATTGCAGTGTGCTGTCAAACAATTACCATATTTTTGTTCCGGAGGTGGCTGCATGCCCTGGCCACAGAAGCTGGTGGCTAACTTTCCCTCACTTGCTTCATAGCGATATTGATTAATTGATTTGTGTTTGTAAATAACTTTAAGGTCTTTATATGAAACTGGTGATCTTTGCCTTGTACAGTTTCTGCAGAGCTTCAGGAAGGTGAAAGCAGCTCACAGAAGGCCTAGTAGTATCTGTTGGCCAAGTTAACCTGGGTCTCCAGCAATATCAGAGACAGAAGAAAATCTTCCTCTGGCTAGAAATTCTCATAAAGTGCAATTCTTTTAGCAAGCTGTCACTAGAACAGCGTAGGTTTTATGAGCATGGATTCTTCATACACTTTTTCATTCCTAAGAGCTAGTGCATAAGGTAATTTGAACAAGACTGATCTAAAAACCAAAGCTATCAAAGTTTCTCTTTGCTGGCCATTTGGTGCCATGCATGTTTCTCTGATGGAGAAATTTTGCATTGTTGAATTGGTTAATCTTTTACATACTGCTGCTAATCTAAGTTTTGTTTCTTTTTAAAAAAAGAGGTTGGAAAATGTAATCTGGTCACTATAGTAGAAAGTTTTATTGCAGTGGCTGTTCCCTTATAAAGAAAATCCCCAGTTACTAACTCAGGAAGGAATTTATTTAAAATGAATAATGATAGTATCCCTTTAAAGTGTATAAGTGCATCGTGGACTTTAACCCTTTAACAGTGCCATAGACCAGTTGACATTACAATCCCAGTAATCAAACCTGCTTTATAATGGTAACTGGGAGCAGATGGCAAAGGAAAAGGGTAGTTAGGACATCATATCCACACCCTTATCTTGAATGAATTCTGAGCCAGCCACAGTTGCCATCTCTTTTTCCATAATCAAAGGGAAGTGTTAAAAGTAGCTGTGCCATGATGCTCTGTTTGACTCTCCTCTCTTACTTCTCCCATACCTTAGTGTGGTGATTAAAGGGTGGTGGAATGTTTTTGATCCCAGAAGGTTCATCCCTCCTTGGATACTCAAAGGATCTGTATAACTATTACAATTTATTAGGGATGTTTGGGTAGTGGGAATTTGGATAATGAGGTTTCTACTATATGTATTTTATTCCTAATTAGTTTCAAATGTTCTTAATAATTATGAAGCCTGATATGGCAATTATGAACCTTTTCATATATGCTCCTGTTCTTTGTAACTCTTGAAATCTAAGTTACCCATTCTTCCCTGCCGGGGAGCTCCTTCCTCTAGTATGTTGGAACTTATGTTAAATCTTAGGGTTCAATCCTGCAAATGGTTGAATGTCCTCAACTCCTGTTGACTTCAATGGGAGTTGAGTACTCTGTACTTCTCAGAATTGGGACCATACAACCCACTTCATTGTATTTTGTACTTGATTTTTAAAACCAGTGGCCATTAACTTACCCCTGATCTTCTCTACTTCTCTTTCCGCAGACCGTATTTTCACTTCAACCCAGATCAAACACTAAATTTTGGGTTGTTGTCAATATGTTAGAATAATCCTCTGAGAAATACATTTAGACTTTGATCCAAAACTCAGTGAAATCAGTGTGAATCTGTTTTAGGCCCTGGTGTTGTTCTTGATCTTTTCTGCACTTGTTCATGAGCTGCCCCTACAATAGGTTTTTGTGGTAATGTGCTGGTCAGTGTCACAGGGTGCCCATTCTGCTACCTAGTGTATTGTACTGTATAGCCTGTTTCTGTCACCTCACGGTAATAAACATGTCCAGTCTGTTTTCCTTCCATCACATGTTCCTTTTATTCCTTCACTCTTTTACACACAACATAACACAGGTATCGTGTAGCAGGAGGTTTCCAGAGTCTCTAATCTCAGCATAACTCACGTTCTGAGCTTTCCCTTGCTTCCTGTTCCTTCTACTTATATCCTTCCAATTACATCATTAGCACAATAATTACCACCCAGGTGCTCATCATCCCCAACAAAAAGTGTTTGCTCACAACTGAGCTTGCAGTCACCTTCTTGCTGCAGCAATGTTAGTGTTAGAGTGCTGCTGTTAGCACTCCATCACATTTCCCCTCCCCCCCTTCAATTGAGACTCTTTCTTGCCTTCCAGGTGGGGTGGTCTTCACTGTTCAAGGCCAACCCTCTTTATGTGGCTGGGGTTCTACTGGGGTTTCTTGTGACCTTTCAGACTGGCCTTCCAGGGGCCACTAATGAGGTTCTACTGCCTTCCCTGCACAGAAAATATACTTTGAGGGTGGAGGTTCCCCCACAGCTCCATAGGTCATCACACTAGCTGTACTCCACTGACCTTAGCTCATTTTTTCCTTTTGGCCCTGGCTCATATACACCAGAGTAGTTGTACCACAAGAGCATCAATACTTTGGTCTCTGTCATCCTCTGTCTTGTCTTTTTCCTGATTTGGGATTATCAGGGTATGTTCACCTATCAAAGTCCTGGTATCAGGACACTTCTCGACCTCTTCAGCATGTTACCAAGGACCTTGCCTGTGGCTTGTTCCTCATGGGAGTCAGCTGAGCCTCTGCTCTCCTTCTCCTCTAGGTGTCCCTGATTGAGTACTTCTTGATCTATTGCCCCCTTTGAGTTTGTCACAGCCCTCCAAGTCCTCCAATGTGTCCCTTCTTTCTGGGCTTGTTGATATATGTTTAGGGTGCTTTTGCATGACCCCTGGTGGGCTGCCTGGAAGGTCTATACTCAGGATTTCCTTATTCAGACCCACTTGTTGGTGTCTTCCCTTCCATCTTTTGCCCTTCTTACTTAAAGGAAATGGAGTTCAGTCTGTTCCTATCATAACCATATAAGACAATGACTTTACCATACCTACTCTTTGCCGCTTAAATCTTCCTCCCACTGACAATGAGATGGTGGTCACAGGCTAAGTATTCTTTTCCCCATGCACGCAGTGGATGGTTACCATCAACCTTCTCTGTTGCCACTGTGGTCTAACCAAAGTTCTCTGTACTAGGGGACATGTAGCTGTAGAATCTACCAGCCCCATTGTGGTTGTCCAGCCTATTCTGATGGGAAACTGTCATTATCCCAGACATGCCTTTTACCCCTGCCCACAACAGAATTATGCAAACCCACAGTCCATGTATGTGCTGGCTTTCTTTGTGTCCATTGCCCTTGCACTGGAAACAAACCTCCATGTGGGTGACTGGGGCACCCTTGTTTGCCCCTTGTATCCCCTTCCCAAGTTTTGCTGAAAAAGATGTCTCAACCTTCTTTCTCCCTTCCCTGTCTGAAGGGGCTCAGAGCACTTTCCATGGGAAGTCTGCTTCTACACACTCTTAGTTTTACTGCAGCCTTGAATGATTCAGGCTGGTGCCTCCAGACCCAGATTTGAGTAGTTTCAAAAAGGCTCTGCATAAACTGTCCTCTATGTCTTGCCAATTTGGCCTCAGTCTGTACAAACACCCTGGGACGTAACCCACTGTTTCACTTATCTGCTCTAAATTTCTGGAAGTATTTCTCTGCTGCCATGCTCACCCTGTTCAGAATAGTGGCCTTTAGAACATCTAGCGTGGTGTTCGCTGAAGGCCATATAAGCCGCTTGAGCCTCAATGGTCGGAGAAAGGGTCAGCCAGAGTGTCCAAACATCCTTATCCCATCTGACATGGATAGTCACCCACTCAAAAATAAACAAAAAGTCATCAGAGTCATCCCTGGGCCATTTTACATGGTCCCTGACCCAGCATCCGATTTCTAGTTCCATGACTGGAATTTACTAATCATTCTGTAAGAGTAGTTGCTATGTTTGAGACAGTTCCTTAATAAACTCCTATAACATCTGCTGCTGCTCTGGCTGCCAACCCACGAGTACTTACATAAGAATGGCCATACTGGGTCAGACCAATGTTTCATCTAGCCCAAAATCCTGTCTTCCGACAGGGGCCAATTCCAGATGCTTCAGAGGGAATGAATAGAACAGGTAATTAGCAAGTGATCTATCCCATCGGCCATTCCCAGCCTCTGGCAAACAGCAATCCTTGCCTATCCTGGCTAAAAGCCATTGATGGACCTATCCTCCAGGAACTTATCTAGTTCTGTTTTGAACCCCTTATAGTCTTGCCTTCACAACATCCTGTGGTAAGGAGGTTCCACAGGTTGACTGTGCATTGTGTGAAGAAGTCTACAAAATAATGAAACAGCCCTGCAGCCCAAGCCCAACAAGCCCAAGCTAGCTGGTGTTTTTCTTCGCTATGTAGACATACCCCTGGTGTCACAGGTTGCTCACTCAGCTATGCAGTGCATAGCATTGTCTATGATCTGAAGTGTAGGCAATAGGCTACTCAGGTCCCAGGCTGTTTTTCCTTTCACCATGTGTATGCTTTATTCCTTTGTTCACACAACATAACTCAGACAGATTGTAGCAGGAGCTTTCCACACAATCTCTCTCCTCAGCACAGATCACCTTCTGAGCTCTCCCTTGCTTCCTGTTCCTTCTACTTATATCCTCCCAATTGCATAATGAACCCATTAATTACCACCCAGGTGCTCATCATCTCCCCAAGTAAAGTGTTTATTTGCGTCCAGCTGAGCCTGCAGCCTTCTTCAAGCTGAAGCAAGGTCTGTGATCAGGGTGCTGCTGCTAGCATACTGTCACAATCACAAATGAGAGAAACCTCAGTGGTTTGACCCACGCCAATATATCCTCCTCCTCATAACTTCCACTGGCCTTCTGCTTTCTATTGCATAAACAGAATGGCTTCCCCCCACATTACCAACCTAGAAAATGTTCTGAACTATCTTTTAAAAATGTCCATTCCTAACTGAAATGCCAGTTATTACACATTTATTAGAGAAGGAGCTAATAGTAAGCCCTATATTTAGGGTGCATATCTTTCCATTATGAAAGATTCATGCAACCTTTTTTAGAAAAGCTGTTACACTGCCATTGTTTGCAACAGGCCTTTGCAATTTGGCAGGGAGAAACTCCTGTGGTCCTAGGGCTATTCTTTCTTTTCCCCCATAACATTCCATTCAGGTTTATCAGAGGCATACAATTGTTAAAAATCACTATTTACTTTACTTGTGTGTCTCTGGAATGTTTTGACAGCACGTGAAAATAATAACTATGGCCATTCTAAATAACTAGGCCTCTGTCAATGCCGCAGCAGCAGCAGCCACCATTGTTTTGGGAACAACTGGGAGCCGCCAGAGCAGCTGTAGCATTGGAAAGAGGGAAGAGAGCAAACCCAGGCTTGCCAGCAACTTCCACAAACCTGGAATATTCTTAAGCATCTCAACCCTCTGGGGGGACTACGTGAGACAGCAACTCCCCTGATTCCTAGTGGGGGAAGAGAGAGGCAGGCAGAGCTTCCGCTGTAAATCTCCTGGAATCCCGCACATGGCAAACCATCCATCTCCCATTTGGGTTAACAGCTTTTTCTTGCTGCTAGCTAATGTGGCTAGGCCTTGAGCTCAAGTGGTGGTAGTTTTTGCTGTAGTGCTGAATGTTCAGGGGTGAGACCCTACTGTTGATATAGGATGGGGGAGGTAGTTAGTTTCAGATAATAGAGTTTACATTTACTTCTTCATAACCTCTGCCTCCCCCCACCCCAGAAATTTATATACAAAAAAACTATGTTAAAGTTATTGAGGGTGCAAAGTCAAGCACTCAGAATTAGGAAATGCCACTATTAGGGTGGCCTGTGCAATCTTAACTCTGCACCTTGTTCATATTATGATATGTTACAACAGCCTTTAATTACTATCTACATACTTTCTTTCCACAGATCCCTGCCTCATTCAGTGCACAGGAAGGACATGAAAGGGGGCTGAATTAAGTTGCATGGGCGACTGTAAATCTGGCATTTCCTAATTTGAGTGCTTGACTTTACAACTCTTATGAACTTTTAACGTGGATTTTTTTTACATGTAATGTTTCTAGAGTTAACCTATAGACTAAAAATATAGGGTAAAACTCTTTGGAGGGCAGTATTATTCCTTCAAGTTGTTAATGTCATAACTTGTGTTAATAGTTTGAATTTTGCAATAATACTTTACTTCATGTATTTTATACCATAAAATATTTAGTTACTAACGTTTCTTCCCTGGTATTAGAGTCTAGAGTTTAGAATTGTAAAAGGTGAGTTTACTCAGTCCTGGATGTTTTGAATTGCTCCCTTCCTTTCCCAGCTCTGTTGAAGGGGTTAGCTTTAAATAGGATCAAGCTATAAGCTCTGGCATGGTCTTGCTAGTGTCAAAGTGAATCACCTTTCCCGTTACTCGGGTTTCGAAGTGGAACTACCCTCCCACTCACTGATAGCTGGTCCACACCACTCTTTGCCTCTAGCTTTGATCTTGGGGCTCTAAAATCGGGGTGGGAAAAACCCTGTCAAAGCTACACACTCCTCTGTGCACTTCTCCTTCTGGGTAGAGGATAAGAGAACAAACATGTGACAGTTGCTGTAGTCATGTTGCTTAATGCATTACTGGGAGGTGCTCAGATACTGCTGTGACAAGCACAGTATAAAAACGTGTATAGAATAGATTTTTTTTAATGAACACCAGCATGGTTCCCTGAGACCACTCCCTCTTTATACTTCTCAGCATCTTAAAAATGTGGTATTAACTTTTTCAATACATGGAAAAAGGTACCTTGATTTATTAACTTTATTATTTCAGATAAGGTGGGTTTTTTTAAAATAAAACCTTATCATAGCTCCTTCTCTATCCCCCTCCTTTTTTTTACATTTGTGATAGGACCTTTCTTTTAAAGTCTTTTCCTAAAACCATTAACTTTAAAAAAAAAAAAAAAAAAAAAAATTAAAATAGCCAGTCCCTACGACTGTAGCCACAGAAAAACACTATCTGTCACTAGTATCATGCTGTCTGGAGTAGTTCACAACTGAGAGTGCCAATCTCAGGTCAGACTGTCAGAAAAGAGGGCAGATACCCCAAACTGTAGTATATTCTATAGCTAGGTTTCACCAAACCAATAACAACTGTCCACTCCTGGATTACTATTCGTCTTACCACGGAGTCACAAACAGTTCCCCTTAAGCTCTCCAGTATATCTTGCTACTGAGACAATCTGGGCTTAGTGATGAAAGGTTATTAACACCAAGAATCTCCACAGAGTAGGTCATTCCTGACCCCAAAGGGCCAGCCACTTACCCCAGGTCAACGGATACTCTTGATCATAGAATCATAGAAGATTAGAGTTGGAAGGGAACTCAGGAGGTCATCTAGTCCAACCCCCTGCTCAAAGCAGGATTAACCTCAGCTAAATCATCCTAGCCAGGGCTTTGCCAAGCCACAGCTTAAAAACCTCTAAAGATGGAGATTCCACCACCTCCCTAGGTAACCCATTCCAGTGCTTCGCCACCCTCCTAGTGAAAAACTTTTTCCTAATATCCCACCTAAACCACCCCCACTGTAACTTGAGACCATTGCTCCTTGTTCTATCATCTACTACCATTGAGAACAGTCTAACTCCATCCTCCCTGGAACCCCCTTTCAGGTAGTTAAAGGCTGCTATCAAATCCTTCATTCTTCTCTTTTGTAGACTAAACAAGCCTAGCTCCCTCAGCCTCTACTCATAAGTCTTGTGCTCCAGCCCCCTAATCATTTTTGTTGCCCTCCACTGGACTCTCTTCAACTTGTCCACATCCTTTTTGTAGTGGTGGCCCAAAACTGGACACAATACTCCAAATGTGGCCTTACCAATGCCGAATAGAGGGAAATAATCACTTCCCTTGATGTGCTGGCAATGCTCCTCCTAATGCAGCCCAATATGCTATTAGCCTTCTTGGCAACCAGGGCACACTGCTGACTCATATCCAGCTTCTTATCCATTGTAACCCGCAGGTCCTTTTCTGCAGAACTGCTGCCTAGCTTGTCGGTCCCCAGTCTGTAGCTGTGCATGGGATTCTTCCATCCTAAGTGCAGGACTCTGCACTTGTCCTTGTTGAACCTAATCAGATTTCTTTTGGACCAATCCTCCTATTTGTTTAGTTCACTCTGTATCTTATCCCTGCCTTCCAGGGTATCTACCACTCCCCCTAGCTTAGTGTCATCTGCAAACTTGCTGAAGTTGCAGTTTGATTTCAAAGACAGCCCTGTCGCCAATTTCTCAAGTAAACTAATGAAAAAGTTATTAGCTAAGAAAAAGAAATGAGTTATTGAGAGGTTAAAGCAGGTAAAATACATTGCCCGTGACTCAGTTTGTAGTCCAAATGAAGGAAGAGATGTATCTACTAACTTTCCAGAAGTCTCTCAGGGTTATTCAAATGGCTTTGGGGACCTCTGTCCAATGCTCAGGATTCCCCTTGTCAGAATCCATCAGTCTAGAGATACCAGCTTCCCCCAGGGTTTCGTCTTCTAGCTACTTTTC